>NW_018131670.1:0-1027 GCF_001952655.1 Monopterus albus
GGTGATAATCACTAGGAACAGTCCCTTTCAAAATGTCACATTCTCATTTTATACAGAAACATTTATTGTTTCTTTAACTAAATAGACCATAGCAGCACCAATACAGTCAAAACTCCTATTAATTCTCAAAACTGAATGACTAAAAACGTAACAAGCTGTGCTCACGCTGGTGTTAACCATTTCCGTAGGCTGAATGTCAGTGTGAGTACATTTTTAATTCTCACCAAACCAGTAAGCAAACTGTGACACACGAGAGCCTAACAAACCATCCAGCGGAGGATACTAATTCTTCACACTGAACAGGATAGTAAACAAATAATGCCTTTGACAAGGCGAGTCAAGTTCTTTGCCCTTTCTCACTCAGCTATCTGGACACTCTTGTCATACAGTAACATGAATCCTGTCAGTGAGATGTGTGGGAAGAAGCTTGAATTGTTACAGAGGACCTCCTGTATAATCATTACAGGATAACAACCAACAGTCTTCAACAGTGGCTCAAAATACCTAAAAAAAGAACACATTAAGACAGTTAACAAAACCAGTCTAAATTTCTTTTAAAATACATCAGCAAACAATGTAGTTTTACTCACATAAATAAACTCTGAAAACCTGTTCACTAGATTTAATCTCTAACAGGTCTGTTTAATTACGCTGCAATGCACTTAAGGCTATGCTGTGAGGTACATTACATTATAGAATGAATTCTGTATTTTACTGATGATGAGAATATCAGTCATATGATTTAGGTGTCTTACACTGTATCCTTGACAAGAAGTGAATGGACTGTCTGTGAAAACCTCTTTGCATATTCGAACTGGGAGGGTTTGCTTTGCCCACATTCTGTAACTGACCTGTGACTCGCCAGGTTGGGTGAAAAAGGGTGTAACTCCACAAACACTTCTCACGATCATATTTTTAAACACTGCCCACATTTATTCTGTTTAGCAGTGCCAGCTGCCTGGGGGCACCTGGATTCTTCCAAATCCTTAGCATAACATTTGTGAAAAATGCTCACAAAGATGGCATT
>NW_018131671.1:0-1027 GCF_001952655.1 Monopterus albus
TTTGACTATTGCTGTGGTTCCTTTCCCAGCTGCTTCTTTAACTTCTTTACCTGGTGGTAATTTCTCTTTCTGTGTGGTGTTTTCTGTGTCTTCTGCTACGTCTCCTGCTGCCATGGTTTCCTGAAAACCTACGACTACTGGCCAGACACAAACTTCTGTCAGTGATTCTGCTGAAGGGCCTGTTAATTTGACCCACATATTCTTAGAGGAACTGTTGTTATCCTCATTGCTGGGCTCTTCCTCTGACATGTTTGCTTCGCTCTCCACTTCTTGCACTAGAAGAGAAAAATAAGAAAGTATATTTGTATCTGGATGTTGTTTTTCTATTTCTGTTTACTTGTAATGTTCCAAAAATACTGCATGCATTACTTTTCTAAATAACTAGATTGGCAACTTCACACTGGAGACAGATTTTGTGCGGACTCACACATGGTCAAGCTGTACTCACACTAGAGAGGTGAGTACAATTCTGCACAGACATTTATGGTTTCCAGATGTCACATACCCGGTGTCATCGTGAAATTAGACTAGATTTATCAACAGCGATAAAATAGACTGCTGTGAAATGTAGTACACTCCCATGTTTAGGCCACAATTTCAATTTGTTCAAACTGTCAGACATACCCCAGATTTTAATTAATTGTATTACATCATTTATAATATGTTATGTTTAGATTATTATTATCTATTAAAGTGGATCTATCTTTAAAGATGAGAGTCCTGAAAACAAAATATATTTATTTAGTTATTTCTTTTTGCTGGGGTGATAGTTTTCTACCCTCAAGCAACAGATTTGACTGTTATAACCACATGCAGTTGAAAAGTCTTTTTCTCAATAGAGAAAGTGAAAGGGTGAAGCCATACTCACGCTAGAGAGGTGTGTGTATGTGTGTGCGTACGTGTTTGTTCACATGTATGAAAGTATGAGGTAGAGCAAGAAACAGAAAGTGAAACATTATTCCTTTTTTATAATTTAAAAATATACATAATAAATATATTTATAATTAAAGACATTTTTTATATTAGA
>NW_018131672.1:0-1027 GCF_001952655.1 Monopterus albus
ACAGTAGCTATTTAATGATGCTTTTATTGTTCCGATTATGAAACTGCAGCCTGACAAAAGCCAATAATTAGCATTTAAAGGTACAAACAATTGCAACACCATTACAGGCCTTTCTAAAGACAGACATTTTGACTTAACAGTTAAAATACAAATGCAACTGATAATTTTATAATGGCCGCCTCCCACTTTGGTTTGCTATGTTATTAGCTACACTGATGTTTGAAAGAATTGTGGTTTATTCTGTCTACTGAAAAGCAGGGCAGCAGTTGAAGTCATGTTATCTATGTTTTGGGAGAGAATTTCTGGGCTTTAGCAATCAGGGGAGAGTTCACACTCTACCGTAAAAAGAATGTACATTGTGTGTGTATTTTATATGCTGATTCCAGAATTGCTTCTCCTCAATATGTTTATTTTGGATTAGTTTCAGCCCATACAACAAATGGCCTCACCACTTCTTCCTTTCTTTCTTCCTGTGATAATAAAGTAAGTTTTTGTTGTTGATGTTTTCCTTGGTAGTATATGTAGTGAAAAACGGATGTTCACTGCCACTCATGCATGGTCTGCAACCAAGGAAGTCTTATTCATGCTTTAGTACTTACCACTACTTCACCCTCTTGTTTTACAGTGCTCAAATAAATAATATGCACAATAGCAGAACTAAACAGTATAAAGTTGAAGTGTGTTTAAATACGAGTTTTTAGAAAGAAAGGAAAAAGTTACTGTTTCACAGTAAAACAATGGCTGATTTGTTTTCTGTAGTTAATTGTTGACCTCATACTCCCTGGGCTGAGGTCTCTTATCAGCTCCCAAGTGGGTTTAGCACCCACTGCACACTAAGTGGAGACCAGCTGGGTTCGGGACGAGTTACAGGGCCAAAGGGATCACACCTCCCGTCCAAAGATAAGAGTCTGCCAGCTGCGGTGTACGTGCTGGAGCTCTTGTCCCGGTTCGTCCTGGCCTGTCTGGATGGAAAATAGCGGTTTCCGAACAGGCGGAGTGAAAGTGCACACGTGGACGCGTGAGACTG
>NW_018131673.1:0-1026 GCF_001952655.1 Monopterus albus
TCTTAAACTGATATTACAAAGATGCTAATAAAAATAAACACAAACTATCGAAATAATTATTAATTATTATGCAACTGTCACAAACATATGTACAAATCCCATTTTCAGAAATTTTGGGGCAATTTTCATAGTGTAATAAAAACTAAAACCCACAATTTGTTAATTTGCTTGAACTTAGAATTTGAGTCCTGCAACACACTCAAAAAAAGTTGGGCCAGAGACATGTTTCTCGCTGTTGCATCGCCTTTCCTTTTAGTTACACTGTCATGACATGATTCCCACAGATTTTACATTTGTTGCAGTAGTGTGGTATTGTTTGGTAAAAGCATAAGTTTCTCATGCGATTCCTCCTGTCATGTACATTCAGCAGGTATTTTCGCCTTTGGCCCTGCACTGAGATTTCCCTGAATTCTCAGAATGTCTTCACAATATTATGTTTAGATGGTGAAAGACCTAAACTCTTTGCAATCTAACATCAATAAATATTGATTTTGAACTGACTGACAATAGGTTTGGCACAAAGTGGTCAACCATCCTTGATTGCAAAGACTGAACCACTGGGGAATTCTTCTTTTATAGCCAGTCATTATGCCCTCACCTTTTCCCAATTAACCTGCGAATTTTAGAAACCTCCGGAACATAACTTGAATATTCTATAAACCTTTCAGTGTTATTTATACTCTAGCCCAATTTTTTCAGCGTGTTGCAGGCAACAAACTCTAAATTTGTTTATATTTACAAAATGCAATTAATTTGGATAGTGAAAAGGCTGAACATTTTTTTTGCAATTTTGTCAGTTAAATACAGTTATATGTGAATAAAAAAAAATCAGATTTTATTTTTTATTTCATTTTGAAAAATGTCAACTTTTCTGGAAAAGGGGTTTATATTTCTTAACTCATGGTCATGTAGTGTCTGTCTTGTTTGCAGAGAAAAATTGAAAAATAAACAAAGACAAATCTAATGTGAGTGTTTGTCACCTACTGTAATATCATCTTCTCAGATTCAATCACCTGTGAGCGATGC
>NW_018131674.1:0-1026 GCF_001952655.1 Monopterus albus
AAGAGGCTGTGGTAAACTTTAAGTGTTCATTTATTGTTCAAAACACCATGACAGTTGTTGGTACACAAGATACATTGTGGTCCGTGAACAAAGCAGATCTGATCTTGAGACATTGTTCCAGCATCTTTGCCATCTTCCTGAAAGACATCCACCGCTGGCTGCATGAGACACGCCATCATCCATCCAAAATCAATGTTTGGGCCTTTGTTTCACTGATGGCGGCTCCACACAATCCACTTCAGCCATAAGTGTTAGTCATCTGAAGAGACTGATGGGATCACAGCTGGCGGAGATGAGGGCTTACTTTGACCTCTGCCTCATCTTTCTCCTTTTACGCTTCAGCCTGTTGAAAACAAACAGCAGCTGTCAGGGGAAGAACTATGCAAGTTTGCTGCTAAATGTCACATTAAATAACACTCATCACATTTGAGTGGTGGAGGAAACCCACAGGTCATCTATACCTTTTAATAGCCATTTCACATGTTTACAACTCTGATCCCTGAGCTTATAACCATTATATATTGACTTAATGGCCAATTAAAATACAAACATGGGGTTTTACTGGAAAGCAATATCTACTGTATCTAGAATCTGTTGGGTAGTGGAGAACTACAGTGCAATCTGAAAGCACATACCTGCCCTTTAATTCACCAAGCCATAACATTATCAACCTGCAGCGTAATATTGTTGCATAAACGTATTATACAAATGGCGTGAAGAAAGAAAGCCACTTTTGGCTTTCCCCATTTTAGGGGTATTATACAAATAGCGTATATGCTCAATATTTCATAGATGGGGTCAATGTGATGCACAATGTGTGATTTAACAGAACAATTACTCCCACCTACAAAGCTGCAAATTTGACACTTAAGGGGATTTTCACAAACATGATATATTAGAATGACCAAGACCATGTGCATACATGATGAACAGCCTCCTGTCCTGGGTACTAGGCATGACCCCAAGGGTGAGCTTTTAAATGGTCCTTACAGCACGCATTTCAAATCTTTATCAAACTGCTTTGAA
>NW_018131675.1:0-1026 GCF_001952655.1 Monopterus albus
GAATGGGAGTTAATAAAGATGATTATAGAGAGCTCAATCCACCACTGCAAAAAATGTAAACCATACAATCTGGTGTCATGTGAAGTCTGGCAACCTCCTGACACACTGGAGTAAGATAATTCTACAGTGTTCCAACACATTTAACCTTAATACGTTACTAATAATATTTCATTATGGTAGCATTATTATGATTATATTAAATTCCCATCTGTTTATTCCAAAATAGTTTTGCATAATAACTCTATTAGCAAAAATATGTCCAATTTATTTTTCAATTTAAAAATTAATTCACCCTGTAGGCATGTGGTAATATTGCAAATGGGGTTAATATTCACTATCCATCATCTATATTGGTTTCACTCAGTAGGAGAATGCAAAGTCTCAGAGGATAAAACAACATTTGCACAATTAATGACAGGCAGCTAATCAATCCTGTCAGTGGTGTCTAGGAAACCCAGCAGGGATTCCTGACTAAATCCAAGCAAAGCTTCGCTTATTCAGGTGTGTGTATGTAGATAGCCGCAGGGCAGGGCAAAACTATACAGCAGCTAAAGTTAACATAAGACAACGGGGCTGAACTCAGGATATAGTTTGTTTGCACGCTGAAATACCTCTACACTCTCACTCTCTCTCTTATGAGGTCTGAGGCAAAGTAAGAGGCAAACAAGGGCAGATTTAAAAGAAACAGACACTGAGATGTGGTGAAGAGAGTGCAAAACAAAGAGAAACACACAGGAGAGAGTTAATGGTATGAGGGGAAGGACTGAAAAATAAGATGGGGACAGTACTCACACATTAGTAGTTGAGGTGAGCCGTGAGATTGGGGAGTTATATGGGATGTGTAGGACTGAAGGCAAACAAGAAATATTAACATGAATATCTACTGTGATAATGATGAAGAGACATTAGCCGTATGCAGTAGATCTATAAATGTTCAGCGATGAAACACTGAGTCTGTCCAGTTGGATGGTTATTCAGAGGTCTAATAGGACCAGGGCTACTAGAGTCTCTGGTCTTGCTACAGTA
>NW_018131676.1:0-1024 GCF_001952655.1 Monopterus albus
CACAGTGTTATGAGAATCCAGCTTCACATGATAAAATCCCAGAGCACTGAGACAAACTGGACCCAAGTTTCCTTGTGTTGTGTCCTTTCCATGTGTTGTTGTGTTGGGTTCATCGTTTCCTGCAGCGAGACAGACCTGGGACACACAGAGCGTCTGTCGACATATGAGTCTGCGTTGAAGTTCTTAATGAGACAAACAGCACGGGGGCCAATTACCATTAAAACAGAGGCAGAACCAGCACCGGCTCTCTGGTGGGCTGTAACGCGTCACACTGGGTCTACTGTCTGTCAGACCGGCTCAGACGACACGCACAGGTCTGAGATAAAACAGCTACTGTATGTGGAAGATACACAAAACTGTTATCATCACTCACTAGTTTTGTGCTTGTTGCAGCAGCTTTTCCAGCCACTCGGTGGATATTTCCATTCCAAGGAGATGCACTGTCATTGTGATGAGCCAATCAGTAACAACGCTGACCTGTGGTGGTGACACAGTTAATGATGTTCACTGTGCTCATGCACAATCACACAGAAGACTATGTGCTTCCATGCAAGCTGCCTTTAACTGATTTTTTATAACAACCTTGAATCAAATGACTCAGTGTTTATACATTAAAGGCAGCTCACAGGAGCTTTCACTGTATTTCAGCCTCTTTACTTGTTCCTTTGGTTTCCTGCTGCACTAACTGTGTGGCTGGGTCTCGCTGCTCTCCTCAACACCCACATAACATTCAAGAGAACCACCTGAATTTAGATTAATGAAGTAGATGAAGGGCAGAAAAGCATCTAAAAGCAACAATCATATTTTCTCAAGAGTTGATAGACACCAAACCAGAGCCAAAAGGAAATGTGTGGCTATGTGGGTCTTCAATTTCCTTCCCTGAGGCTATTCAGACTCTCATAGGGTACATTTTGTTTTTACTTATTGTCCCTGCAAATATTTGAGACTTGTATACACTTAATATAGTTTAAAAATGTTCTAATGTACCTAGTTTTATTAGTATGTGATGAATGTTGTGTGTGTG
>NW_018131677.1:0-1024 GCF_001952655.1 Monopterus albus
TTTACAGTTTCCTGTGTTTAGTTGTGTTACCTTGTGTTTCACTGGCTGATTTCAGACCGTGGAGAATGAAGACGGTCTGGCTCAGGTCCTGCAGCAGATGGGCGTCCAGAGCGGTCAGAACATCTCCTTCGACAACCTCTGGACTCTGATCAACAAACAGGCCATGGAGCTGTTCGGCACTATGCACAAGGACAAGAACGTCAAGTGCACCTGCCTGCTGCAGTAACATACCTGCAGCGATACCAGCGACACATCCTCACCTATCGGCTGTCTCTGTGCCGACCACAGGGGGGCGCTGCAGGATCAGTCACACAAATGACAGAAGAGTTTTACTGATCATTTTCCAACACAGTTTGTGTTACAACCTGCAGTCTGTTGTCCCTGTACAGAGGACCAGTGGTGACTTGGTGGGAAATAAAAATGACAAATAAGTCAAACTCTAATCATCAAGTAGGCCAAGAAATTTAAATCATATCAATAAGACTGTAAAATGTTCAAAGAAGTGCAGAAAGTTGGAAACAAATTTTGTTTTCTAAGTAAATAAAATGCACCAAGAACCTCGTTGTTATTCCTCCTTTATTTATTTTCCAGTAGGTTTTATTTGGTCCTCTGTACACGGTCAAGTTCAAACTTAAAATGTCTAAACAGAAAACAGTTTCTTACAATTTAAACAGAAAAACAACAGTTTAATTAAATGACTGCATACTTTTCCAAAAGTTAAAACATGATACAAGATGTCTTTTATTAAGGAAAATGTAAAGGTCCTGAGTTTATTGTTGCACCAAGTGTTTTAAATTCTTTATCGCATCTCCTAATTAAAACTGTTTTTGATACCAACAGCTGACGTTTATATTCAGTCTACATATTACTGACGTATTTTCCACAGTAAACCTTCTGGTCATCCCGGTTCTGTTGACGCAGGTCACTGTTTATGTTTGTGACTAAATGTGTCACAACTTTTATAACAACCCAAAGTGTGCTGAGTGAGTTTTTATGGTCAGTCATGTTAGGGTGATTTTTATTT
>NW_018131678.1:0-1024 GCF_001952655.1 Monopterus albus
CCAGTGTTGTGGTTTGATATGGACCTTGAGTGGCTCTACTTACCTCCCAGATTCTCTGGAGGATGTAGGAGGCGAAGGAGGGCATCCCTGGAGGTCCGCCTGCAAACTCCATCAACATGGTCAGCAGCTTGAAGAAAGGATTGGCAGCCTGATGGAACGCAATGACAAACAGCTGACGGTGAATAAAACAAACTACTTGTGTGGCTAGACCCCACTAGGTGGTGGTGGGAACAAACCCTTTCATATTTGAAAAATGTTTTGGCTGTGTTTACCTCTGGAGTCAGTTTTGCAATGGAGGTGAAGAGCATGGACACAATCTGCAGAGACACAAAACCAGTGGAGAGGTGAGTTTTTCACATTTCCACACATTAACTATTGACAGAAACCAGAGTGAAAGCCCAGACATGTCTGCAGTGACGCAAGATGAACCCACGTGCTCGGCCAGACGGTTGTTGTAGCGACACAGGCTGAAGATGAGGTTGCACGTCTGTCTGATGTTGATGCCGTCTCTGATGTGCTGGAATAGGAAGGGGAAGCCTTTCCCTCCTGTCAGCGCCGCCATGTCGCTCTGAGACAGAGTCAGATGTCTGGACAGAGAAGACAGCCCGTCACTGGTACGTTCAGTAACTCACAGAGCAGAATGACCATAACGACATGGAGAGAGATGTCATGACAGAAAGAATTGGTAGTTTTGCTCTCAGTTGTTCCATCAGAGCTCGTATTTGTACCTCTCAGAGCGAGACTGCTCCACCAGCAGAGCGATGAGGGCGATCATCTTCTCCAGAGCTGCAGGACGATACTTCTCCTCCGCCAGAGACAAGATGTCCTCCTCCTCGTCCTCCTCCTCTGCCTCCTCCTCTGAGAGCACCTCCACCTGAGGCTGAGAGAGGACACTCATCCTTTATCACCTGACCTACACAGCATCAATCGTTGAGTGTCACAGACTCTATACAACAATGGACGACAAGTCAAGGGCTGCGATGATTAGCCGACATGATCAACGTTGTGGTATTTCAGTGTCGAC
>NW_018131679.1:0-1024 GCF_001952655.1 Monopterus albus
CCCAATATATCTCAAATGTCTGAATGCAACTACAGCCTCAAGAATGGATGGATGTCTGTAGTTACATGAGGTTCACATCCTGTTTTCTGTTAAACGGACATGAATTGGCTCTATTTCAGATTCCAGACTGCCAAAGAGACAAAGATGAGAAACCTGCTGTCACAGATTTTGTTGCTCAGATACAGAAAATTAAGTCAGTGGTAAGTATGCCTTTACCATCTATGAGTTGGAACTGGATCTAATTATATGTATATTCAGAAATGTACATGACACTTTATTACAAGTTTTTCTGCTTCCTTTTAATCGCCCACAGGACTGCTCTGTAGCCAGGTGCAGCGTGTTCAAATGCAGTAGGTTCATGGGAAGACAGGAGGGGAAAGTGTACAAGATCTCTGCCAACCTTAGCTCAGGGTGGATAGAGCAGGTAGTTGATCTGTATGTCTAATACTTAACCAACTGAGTTGTGAGTAGTACATGACTAGAAAGTGTTTGATTAAAACTGGCTCTGACTATAAAGTAGTAAAATATCAGTTAAATGTTAACACCAAACCAAAAGGCTCATACGACTTCCATTTTCTCTGAAACAGATCGGACTTTCTTCTGCCAAATTCCTCTTGACCAGCACGGCCAGTCTGGAGTACGACAGAAACCAGTACATCTTCTTTTCAACGGGGTCTAACAACAACCCTCCTGTTCACAAGGTGGGTGCACATTAAATTTTTGTTATGTTTTATTTATTGTGATCTGTTATTTTACATAAGGTTGAATTTGATCCCTACTCTTCCACTTCACCTCTCAGGTTGAAGCAGAGGTAGAAGTGTACCCTGTGCCAGACTTCACCAAAGAGATCGTCGGAGGATCTTTGGGAGGGTTGGTTCTACTGGCTTTACTCACTGCTGGTCTGTATAAGGTGAGACACTCTACATACAGTACACTGCTTCAGTTTATTGTACAGCTTTACAGGTGCAATAAAAGGTGTGGTTCTGAATGCCTTTTATTGCACTTAGTAAAAATAAACAGATGT
>NW_018131680.1:0-1023 GCF_001952655.1 Monopterus albus
GAGGGGCCCAGCCAAAGTCCAGACTTAGACCCCAGAGAAGGACTGTGTCTGTGCAGAGAGCTGAAGAGTTCACAGACACTTCCCACATCCTGAGTTACTTTTGTAAAGGAGAAATTTCAGTTTACAGCAAAAGAAAGTGTGTAAAAAGTGAAAGGCCTGAATACTTTCTGAAGCCACTGCAGTACAGTTACAAAAATATTGTAAGAATGTAAGTTACTGTTTTGTCCCAATGGAAAACTATTTGTACCAACAGACATCAGCACCTGCTTCCATCCTTCTCTCTGAAAAACTGAAGCGTATTTTCAGATTGTAAGCTAAATTTGCTCTGCTAGTGTCAAATTGTAACTCTGTTCTTTAGAGAAGATGTAGACACCATTATTACAGGTGTTATTTAACAGCTGCTCTCATCAGCAGTATAGTGTATACAGTATACAATATGTGTGTTTGGCTCAGCAGCTACAGGCCAGGGTGGCATCTCATTATAAAAGCTGTGGACAGAACAATAAAGTGGATGGTGCTGTGTGACACAGCAGGTCAAAGGTTGTCTGACATGTCGGTGTGTCGGTGAGAAGGTCGTATCCTGCTGACAGCGATGTGTTCTGTTAATGAAGACCAGAGTGGAGCAGCAAAATACCTGACATCTACACACACACAAATCCACACAGACACTGACTACACTACAAAAGCCCCGCATTTGTAAGTTTAATAATTCTAACAGTAAATAACTGACACATAAACTCATAAGTACAGTTTAGTTTCTCATGATTAAAAAAAGTTTGTTTTTCTTTCATTTGCTTACTCAGTGTAAAGACACATGAAAACCTTTCTCATAAGTAATTTATACGTTTTTGCTAGGTTTCTCACAAATAATGAGATTTCTTGACCTCTCTCTTTATTAATATTCGATACTAGGTCCTCTCATAAAGAGAAAAAATATTACAGTGGGAACCTGCAGACCCCTACCAGCTGAATTCTTCAGACGACTAAAAGGACTTTAAGACATATACAGTGCCTTGCGAAAGT
>NW_018131681.1:0-1023 GCF_001952655.1 Monopterus albus
AGCACATGAGCATGTGTCATGCGCACGTGTGTGTTTATGACAGATGATACTAACAGCCGTATCCTTGCATTGTGCCCTCAGGAGCACTTTAATTACTATTCAGTGGACAGTGCCCTTGGACATCTGGTGTTCTCACTACAGTACGATGTGATTGGCGACCAGGAACATCTCCGCCTAATGCTCAGGTAACGCTCATTATGCAGACATGGTGCAGTAATGATGCTTAATTTACAGGGGGAAACAAACCTTTAAACCTGAACTGTGCACTGCAGTGCAGAAGAGATGAATGTGTAGGTGTAAACAAAATGCGACCTCTTTCATGAAAAATAGATGCAGGATAATTCGATATTTTTTCTGCTCCTGAGATGCCTAGTATTGACTGGATAAACATCCTCCCAGCGCAGGTGTTATCAAAAGAGTCATAAAGGTAGAGAGAGCATCAACAGCACTGTCATTTCCACGACAGAGGAACAGATGGACTATTTAGACCAGCGAGTGGGTGGGGATGGAGGGAAAAGTAAAGAGAGGCGAAGTTTGATGATGGTTCATCCCGGATCATCTCCTTCTCATCTGACAGGATGTCAGAAATGTTACATCACATTATATGGCGTTCAGACTGCACTGATTGTTTTATGACTTGACCAGGACCAAACTGAAAACCTACCATGATGTGATCCCCATTTCCTGTCTGACAGAGTTTCCCAATGTGGTGCAAATGGCCAAGGTGAGGAAAAGTGTTTTTATCATGCAGACATGTGTCTGTTGTGTCAGTGTCTAATTACATTCTGACATGGATTCCCTCTTTGTTTTAATCATAGCTTGTGTGTGAAGAAGTCAACGTGGACCGCTTTTTCCCTGTCCTTTATCCAAAAGTAAGACCTGGTTTGGTTTGCATAGCTGCCGCCACTGTATGTGCCCTTTCCAGGATAGGGTCACTAGTTTTCATATCTGTCTTAAAACGGTCTGGTGCCCATAGGAAACACTGTCTGGGCAAACAAAAAGAGTAACAGCACTGTACATTTT
>NW_018131682.1:0-1022 GCF_001952655.1 Monopterus albus
TACTGTGGCAGAGGAGAAAATGAGCCCTGCCATTAACCGAGGGAGAGTTTCTGAAGAGCTGCATGATGAAAGTGTGCGACGTCTTGTGTCCAGACAAAAAGCAGGTGTTTGCAAATGTAAGCCTTGGCAGAAATACGGTTGCTGATTTTAATTTCAAGTTTATGTTGGAATAATGTTGTATTCTGTCTGTTTCGATTCATATTTATGTTCAAAAAACGTTTAATCTTAGTGTGTTCAATAAATGTTTATCCTCAAAGTGTGCTTTGAGTTTTGCCCCCTTTGCGATTGAGTTTGACACCCCTGGTCTAGTCCAAGGGTGGGCAAACTTGGACTAACCGGCCACAATGGGTTCTAAAATTTGACAGAGGGGCCGAAGGGAGCAGAAGGATGCAGTGTTTGTGTGAACTAATATAAATGAAATATAAAAGGCATTGGGTATGTAGGTAGGTAGGACTTTATTGATCCCACAATCGGGAAATTCCTGTGTTCCAGCAGCAACAAAACATAACAAACACCACACACATATCTTGAGAAACAAATTCCAAAGTACCTAAAACCAAACAGAATATAGTATTTGAGAGACAATCAAGAACAAGAATGATCCTCCCACAATTAATCCCTGAGAACAAATCAAAATACCTAAGAACAAGACAAGATATAGTATTCGAGAGAGATCAATAAATCAAGGACATGAATATTACTCCCATAATTAATCCCGCAATGGGAGAAATACCTGTATTGTAGCCATGAGGATCTCTGAAAAACTAATCAAAAATACCTAAAACAAGACAATAGAAAGCATGTGAGAGAAATCAAGGACAAGATTTTACACATGTGCATATTTACAATGCATTTTATCCCCAGTTGCCTATTGCTGAGTCCCTCATAATTTCACCTAGCTTATCCCTGCAGGGATGTATTGTACAGTCTGATTGCTGTGGGGAGGAACAACCTACGGTTTTCACAACAGATAGTTAACAGTTAACGTGTTTGTTGGGGTTTGGTCAGAAGGAAAATATGGC
>NW_018131683.1:0-1022 GCF_001952655.1 Monopterus albus
ATACTTTCGCAAGGCACTGTATAGGACTGTATTCAGAGCTTGACACTTAGAAGTCAGGATATCTTAGCCTCTGCTTCTTCAACTGAGGGGTGTGTGTGCCAGAATTAAGAGCAGGGACATATGGTCTGACTTGCCTAAGTGTGGAAGTGGCTTAGCCCTGAAGTCCAAAATTATGTTACAGTATACCTTGTCCAATGTATTTGCTTCCCCAGTAGTACACTTGACATGCTGATGGAATTTTGGGAACACTGTCTTTAAATCAGCATGATTAAAATCCCCTGCAATGACATGAACAGCCTCAGGATACATTCTCTGTTGACTGCTAATGGTGTCATGTAAATGTCCAAGAGCTGAGTTAGCATTAGCGTCCAGTGGAATATATACTGCAGTTATGACAACAGTGAACATAAACGACACCAAAGAAAAACACATTACAAAGCACCCAGAAGCAGGCCAAAGTCCAAAATGTGTCCAATGAAAATAAATTTAGATGCAGTCACTCAGGAGATGAAGATCAAACCAAAGGGGTAGTCCCCGGCTGCGACAACAACTAAAAGTCAAACTGGAGGGTGAACTCGGGATGAAACAAGACATGGAGGCCCCTTGGGAGGATGACCCAGGAACCAGACAAGAAGCCAAAAGGGCTGCTCTGGCAAACGCCCTCTGGGTCAGGCAGGTGGGTGTCCATGGAACCCGGTAGGAAACTGGGGAGGCTGTTCTGGTGGATGACCACTGGATCGGGGAGGAGGTCGGTGAAGCCACTCAGGCGGACATCCTCAGGGCCAGACAGAAAACTAGGGAGGCCATTCTGGTGGATGGCCTCGGGACCAGGCAGGAAGCTGAGGAGTCCACCCAAGGGGCGACAGGAAGTCGAGAAAATCATTCTGATGGGTGGCCCTGGTGCCAATCAAGGAGCAGAAGAGGTCAGTCAGGAGAATGGCCTTGATGCAGAGCAGAAGGACGAGGCTGTTTGGGAAGATGACCTCGAAGCCAAACTGGAAACTGAGGTCACTCGGGAGCAC
>NW_018131684.1:0-1022 GCF_001952655.1 Monopterus albus
TTTTTTTTTTTCTTACTCTGGTAATGGAATCTGCAGAACAAATGGCACAGAGCATTTAGCCAGAAGACCACACCCCAGAGCCAAGGAGCTCCATTAAAATAGCATGTCTCACCTGTCCATCTGCTCATCCAGTGGTAAAACAAAGGTCTTTATTTCAGTAAGATCACAAACATTATTCGCCTGCTGCTGACCCCTGATTGGTGTGTTCCAACGCCGAACTCGGAGTCACGCTGTACATTCTGTGGTAATCTGATTACTCCCAACCTTCAGATGTAAACTGATTGCATGAAAATGCCACCGTTGGTGTTTTGTTTCAGAGCAAGGCTCCAGAAGAACGTGGCTTATGCAGCTAGATTTCTGCCAGAGAAACGCCGACACTCCACTGTGTTTATCTTTCTGGTTTGGAAGCAGAGAGCACAGATCAAATTTGCATTAACGTCTGAATCTGTGTATTTTGCCAACCTCTGTCAGAGCATGTCCAAATAGTTGGCATTCACACACTTTAATTTTCGCAAAATGCTGCCACAGTAGGCTGTTGTAAAGGAGAGCAGCGCTGCAGCAGGAGCAGTGATTACTGTCAACATGATCTATTCATCTGCTGATTAGTGGGTTTCTTTTAAGCTAGAACAGGAAGAAATGGGGAAAGACAGCCCCTCACGACGTCCCAGAAGCCAAGGTGACGTTTCCAGAATGTCTTTTGTCAACTCATGCTATCAAATCTTTTTATTTACTGTGAGAAGGTGGCGCAAACAAATGTTTGGCACATTTGCTTCAAACATTAAATCATCAATCACTTAAAATAATTGCATATTACTGTTCTGTTTATCGACTAAGCAGTTATAACTGATGCAGCTGTAATACAGTGAAGAAAGGATCCGATTTGTCTGGTGAAAGTGCATCTGCTTCCTCGTTCTGTTGTAGCCGCATGGTCTGAGCATGTGCAGAGCCTGCTGACATTTTCCAACCTGCCCAAGCCTGTGAATAATTGATCACAGGCTTCACCTCTTTGAGCCTGTTAGTCA
>NW_018131685.1:0-1022 GCF_001952655.1 Monopterus albus
ATGCAGTTAGTGGAGCAGCAATTGTAGCAAACCAGGGAACAAATTTGCAGTACCATCCGGCTAACCCCAAAAAGGATCGCACAGCCTTCTTGGTACGAGGATGGGGACAGTTCTGGATCACTTCCACCTTGTCCGTCTGTGGTCGCACCTCTCCTCCTCCCAGCTGGTAACCAAGATACCGTGCCTCTTGTATGGCCCATTGACATTTAGCTGGGTTAAGGGTCAACCTGGCATCCTGGATCTTCCCTAGGACATCTTCTAGGTGCTAGAGATGCTCCTCCCACATGTGAGTAAAGATGACCACATCGTCAAGGTAGGCAGCACTGAACTCCTCACACCCCAGTAGCACCTTGTCCATGAGCCTCTGGAAGGTTGCGGGTGCCCCGTGCGGACCAAAAGGCATCCCGGTAAACTCGGAACAGTCCTGCAGGCGTACGGAAAGCAGTGTAGGGTCGGCTTGCATGTTCCAGGGGCACCTGCCAGTATCCCTTGCACAAGTCAAGTGTTGTGATGTACACTGCAGATCCAATACTCTCCAGCAGGTCATCGATTCGGGGCATGGGGTAGGCATCAAACTCAGAAATAGCGTTGAGCTTTCAGAAGTCGATACAAATCCGTAAAGACCCGTCCGTTTTTGCCACGATGACAACCGGACTACACCATTCTGAGGTTGATGGCTCAATAACCCCTAATGCCAGCATTTTCTCCACATCCCTCCATAGCTGTTTCATCAAATGCTGTGGGACTCGATAAGGCCGCTGGCGAATAGGCCGGTGGTTCTTCAAACGGATCACATGTTCGATAATAGTAGTCCGTCCTGGGCTGGCAGCAAAGAGTGAGAGCACACCCTGGAACACTTGATGTACCTGGGAAGCTTGTTCTTGAGGAAGATGAGTGAGTACAGGAGGAGATGTTCCCACCTCAATCACCCCTGGTTCCTCCTTCTCCTCCTCCTCCTCTCCTGCTTTGGCCAGGCAAGCGACCAAGGTAGTAGTGCCTCTACGCTCCTTCCACTCCTTCAG
>NW_018131686.1:0-1022 GCF_001952655.1 Monopterus albus
AGGAGCGACTGAGGCGAGGAGGGAATGGATCTAAGCAAGTGGAGAGAAGGAGACAAAATACTAACACAGATCAACAAGAACGACGGGGAACAAACGGGCCTGAGAAAAGCTAGAAAGAACTGGCAGGGGAGTGAACGAAGAGCAGGGACTAAATAGGGAGAAACTAATCAGGTGCAGCTGGTGGCAAGCAGGTGTAAAGGATAGCGTAATCAGGGTAAGGGAGAGAAAACAGAGTGAGGGGAGTGAGAAAGTAGGTGCAGCCGGGCAAACCTGACATTATTGGAAAAACAAGATACCCAAAAATTCTCTATCTACACTACAAAAGAAGAAATCACTAGGTGGCTTAGAAGCACCAAATTTCCAATATTACTACTTGGCAAATCAGCTACAGTATTTAGTCAAATGGATTCAGAAGGAATGTTACAACAGTGCATGGATATAATTAGAGCAAAATTACTGCAAAAATAACTCAGTTGTAGACCTTCCTTTTCTACCAAACTCTATTAAGAAAATGAATTACTGTAAGAACATCACAATCCTCTCAACTCTGACAGCCTGGTGGAAAGCAAACAAAACTAGAGAAATGCATTTCCTGTCATATTCCCTGTGGATGCTATGTGCTGAAAAATTGCCCTGAAAATGCTGAACATTTTGACACCTGAAAGACATATCTACCTGAAAGTATGCTGAAGTACAATTTTCCCATTCATTTGAATGGGGGGACATTTTCAAAATAAAGCTAAATATTTCAGAAGTGTAAAGTGTATAAAAAATCTGAAGAGAAGCATGAATGCACTTGGAGAGCTGAACATTTTGATACCCGAAATAGCTGAAAGTATGCTGAGTGTAGAATTTCCCCATTCATTTGAATGGGGCAAAATTTTCAAAATAAAGCTAAATATTTCTAAAGTATGAAGTTTAGAAAACTTCTGAATAGCAGCATGAATGTCCTTGAGGATCTGAATATTTTGATAGCTGAAAGTACGCGGAAGCACAATTTTCCCATTCGTTTGAATGGGGCA
>NW_018131687.1:0-1021 GCF_001952655.1 Monopterus albus
TTTTAAAGGGGCAGTAGTTTTATGTGTTTTTTGTTGTTCTCATTTTTATGTATTTTCTGTTTTTATAGTTTCGTTTTTTAACTGTTCTTTTATTGCTTTTATTTGCTTTGAACCTGGACCTTGAGTCTGTAATAAAGTGTCATTCATTCATTCATTCACTATATGAACAAACGTGCAATAAAATTTGGTTTGCAAACACTTTAAACAAATAAGGTGCTTTTTAACAGAAGCATTCCCTTTACCCAGTAGCAGCAAACCTCAAACAATGTAATCAAATCAAATATAAAACCAAAGCTATTTGCCACTGCCAGGGCATTAATGTTTTATTTAGTTTGTTATAGAAAAACAAGTTATCCTCAAAGTCCAGAGTCACAGTCATAACATTATAACAGGCAGCAACATTTATAAACCTGTTTTCTTTCTTTTTTCTGAACAAATACCAGCAGAAATACTTTTTCTTTTATCAGGGAGCAGCATAAACAGTCAATGTTCAGTAGCAAGTGTCCCTGTTAGAGTGAGGTGAAGTGGAAGAGCACAAAAATGTACACAGCTGGGATTTACTGTGTAGGGGACTTATTCCTACTCCTCTACACCAAGCCAGTTGCTCAGACACACAAGGTCATTTACATTTTCAGATGATAAAGAAACTTCTTCTGTACAATATGACCAGCAAGAGAAAACAACCTTTCACAGGGTACAGATGTTGCAGGTGTGGCCAAGTATTTCTGTGCAATGGAGGCCAGCCTGCTGTGTGAGCCTGCGTGTTTGGACCACCACTCTAATAGACAGACCTCTGTACTGATGGTGGGTTCCGCTGTGTATCGTCACACAGTGTTCTCATCTGAGTCTCCCTCCTGTTCAGAATCAGACTCTGATGAAACAGCCAATAAGGATTAAGTTTTTCTTTGGTGGCTCTGATGTTGTTGTTTCCACAGGTTTCTCTGCAACAACCCTGTGTTCCTTGAGTAAGTTGGTGACTGAGGCCTACACCTCACCCTCTGAGCTCTAGGTATACACTTGA
>NW_018131688.1:0-1021 GCF_001952655.1 Monopterus albus
GAAATATGGTTTTGTTGTTTATGGAGCCGCTTCTCCTTTTGTGTGGGTGTTTGAATGAGAGCAGACGGTGCAGATTTTGCTTTATCCAGACTTTAAACACTGTATATTTATCAGAACAGTGATGAATCAAAAGAAAACGTACAAACTGACTGACCTTCAGATATACATTGACTCAAGGTCAAGCGATCTTTTGAATAATAATTTATTACAAATTTAATTTCTTTCCAACAGTATCAGGTAGTAATAAATAATATTTGTAGCCATGTATTTAAACACACTGTACTGTGTCTTTTATTTTGATGTACTGAAGTGAAAGATGATTGTATAGTACATTATGCACAGCTGAATACAGAATATGCTCGGCAGTGATGCTGATATATTGTCACAGAGTGCAAAGATTTATTGAAGCATGTGATTAAAATTTCAAGGAGACGAGTACCTTTTTCAAAATACACTTGAAAGTTTACTAATATACACTTAACATCAGATTCCTGAAACTATGTAAAGTCGCACAATAATGCAAGTGCAATAGAAAAGACTGAACAAATATTTGTTTATAACAGCAAAATGCCATCATCATCATTCAATATTGTCATACAAAGGTAGAGATAGATATAGATATTATTGGTGTACAGTAGCATTTTCCTGTAAACTGACACAGTAATGTTTCTACTGGTGGTCAAAACCTGCATGGGGTATCTCAAGTGCTGTGTCTCTTCCTTCTGATATTCATACTGCCCAGCTCTCTCCAAACTCTTGCACGCTTATGGCCCAGGTACCGTCTGGCTTCATCCGGTCATTCCCCTTTTTTCCGTCGAAGTTCCCACACAGACCTCCCACTTTCTTTTTATACACGTGTGGTAGAGTGATCTCTGCAGGAACAACATCAGCAAAACAGTGTCACCTAACTGACTGGAAATTTGTCTCCCATCTGAAAATCTGTCATTCAGTGACACAGAGTGATAAATTGTGATTTGCCATGAATCCTACACGTTTCAGGACTAACTACTAACAGGGATAA
>NW_018131689.1:0-1021 GCF_001952655.1 Monopterus albus
CACTGATCTACAGGTTTGTTCTGTGTATATTCTTTGTAAATACTAGTGTATATTCTTTGTAAAGAAAAGAAAAGAAATAGTAACTGGCCCTGTGTAATTTTTATATAAGGAGCTACCATTTGAATTTTGATCTGATTATTCATATGATGAAATAAAAAGCAACATTACTCGACTTGCAATTTTCTAGACTTGTTACAGAAATTACCTTGGTGACAGTCGAATTCGCCCTGACCTGCCGTATGAACCAAAAAGTGTCGTAAAACCACGCAATCCCCATACAACTGGCCCACCACTATTGAACAAGCGTGGGGTTGTATTACTTGATAGATGAATTGCAATTTGGTTGTGTATTTGTGTTTATTACGTCCGATCTGGCGCAATAAGTAGAGGCAGATTTTGTCATTATTGAAGAACGCGGTAACGGCGACCAACGAGGATGTTTAAAAAGTACGTTGTTTGTTATTTCCTTGTTGTAGCATTAGCTAACTACGGCTAGGTGGCTAAAGGTAGCTGATTAGCAATCACGACTGAGCTTTTGGGGGGCTTGAAACAATCTGATATGAATTATGATATGTTATGAAATTCTGTGTATTACTATTATATAATGTCTGTGCCATCTTAGAAGACATATTCTTGTCATTATTGTGTGATCTTAAGATAATTCATTTACGCTTCTGAACAGTACAATATTGGCTTATATTTGAAAATCAAGTTTTGTCATGTTAAGGCAAACCGGTTCAACCAGGCCCACTAACTAATATTCACAAGCAAAAAGCCGCTTGATTTCATAATCACGAACACCGAGTGGTACATATTTTGTTTAGAAAGTTTACAAAATGTACACTCTTGTCAGTGTTTATTAGAAAAAAAACGATATTACGGTGGAAGAAGTGTCATATCACATACTGGAATAAAAGTATTAATACTATAGAGTAAAATACTGTTACTCATTTTGCACCGTGCCCCCTTTCTGATTGTTAACTTATGGAGCCCCCTGAGGTCCTGGAAAATGTTTTTTTTT
>NW_018131690.1:0-1021 GCF_001952655.1 Monopterus albus
CAAATACATTTGGTGGCTCTGTAGGATACAGTATGTTCTATTTTGCAGCAATAAAAAAGTAATATGTCCCCATCATGCAAGTGCCCTCTGCCCTACTTGATTCTTTTCACCTATCCTCCTTTTCTTCATGCCTCGGTTGTTGTAGGAGGAGAGATGGATGTGTTTTGAATGGGCATGTAATCTGTGTGTTGATGCTCTAAGGTGTGGAAGTGGCAGTGATGAATGTGTATGTGATGAGGGAGGTCAGCACTGTTCCTCTTGAGCGAGGCTCATGTACGGTGTACTTGTATAATTCCTCACCCTTTAATGCTCATCTATCAGTTAGCCAGACAGATAGTTGCCATGATAGTTCAGCAAGTCAGCAGCTTTGTCCTCCTTTCTCTCTCTCTGTGGTTTCATTACTCTGAGATAGGTTCAGGATAGATTGGGTGCTTATGCCTTCCAGTCTGTACCTCATCCCATTCATGTCTGTCTGAGCAGCAGCTGTTCGACTTGGACATCAGTGAGTCTCGTAAAGTTGGACATACTGTAACATGGTCTTAACCTTTGTGCCTCTATTACTGCACCATAGGGCGCTTGAGTAGTTTTTCCTATTTAAGAGCTGCCAGAAGCAGTGGTTGGGAAGAAACTGCAGGAGACCCAGAAGAATAAAATCCAGGGTCCCACAGTGCCATCATGTGGGGATCAGGTTGTACACGCTTCTCTAAACAAAATCCAATTGTCTTTTATTGGTAAACCAGAGGGCACCCTGAAACTGATTAGGGTAATTGTGGCTGACACATTACAAATCAGGGGACACAGAACCAAACTGCCACACTTGCAAAACAAAATGAGACACAATTAAAACTAACCAGATGACAAAAACTTTGTAATTGTTGATGTAGTTAGTATTGAGCACAAATGAGTAATTCAGGCTTATAAACATCAGTAATTTGAGCAGAATCGAATGATAAACTGAAAATAAACATCTGGCAGTCATTCAGGTGATAGTTGGTTTGCTATGATGATGATGATGATGATG
>NW_018131691.1:0-1021 GCF_001952655.1 Monopterus albus
GGATGCACACAAATATTCACAAAATGAGTATACATGCACCAATGATCATGGACATGACATGATACAGATGAGTAATATGCATACACACATGCAAAAACAACTACAAGACAAACACCCAAGTAAAAATAGAAATAAGATGCTGGTCTGAACCCACAGAAACAGGCTGCTACTCTTCTCTGGATTCATAAGTTCATATAAAACAGACATTAAATTAACATTAAGACAGGCAACATTATACTGAATTGTTATTAAAAAAACAGTATTATGTTTGATGAAAAATACTGTTGAATTGTTGAATTATCCTCATAAGTAAGCAGTTAAAATTCCAACTGTTTTCTTAACACTTTGAGAGCAAGTGACACCAACCAAGTGCCGTCGTTTGAGAGGTTGAGCTTCTCCCCCGTGCTCGAGTAAAACTCTTCACTTGTCAGGTTGGCATCAGTGTCACGGGCTGCGTTAAAAACTGTCAAGCACTCTCATCACTTGAAAAGAAGCAGTCTTTAACAGCACTTATGTAACTAAACTTGAAATATTAATTAGTACAAATATAAAAGACTGACTAAAAAGTTACATCTATTTGTAAACTTGGTGATGATATTTTAAAGGTCATTCACCCAACAAAACTAATTACCCTCCTACCTCTAATTGTATCTGGCCACATGGGCGGCTTCAGTTTAACAGTTTTTACCACATAAATAAGAAAAATCAAGGTCAATTTACAGATACCACAAGAAGCGAGTGGGAAGTGAGTATATAGTATCATCTGCATTCATTACATTTCTCCACTTATTTAGGTTTTAGGTCTTATGGGTCTTTTGTTTTGCCTTGTCAACACCTTCTGGAGCTGTTAAACAATGTTGCTTTCTGTAAGGATGAAATCCTAATAGAAACCCAGAGAAACCCAATCAATAATAGATGCAGGTATCATTATAGTATAAAACGAGTTGAGGTGGATATTGTCTAGCCTGTCAGGGACATTATGAGCTTCTGAAGCCTGTGATGACTTACTGTATGTGAATGC
>NW_018131692.1:0-1021 GCF_001952655.1 Monopterus albus
ACATCCTGGCTTGTCCCGAAATTACTGATTTTTGGAATAATGTCAAGACCTAGCTTTGTGACCCTGCTTATCAATGTAACACTGAACCCTTTAGTCTGTGTCTTAGGTTTAGATGGTACAGCAAAAGAAGTTAAGTGTATTTTTAGGGTTGATATGTGGCAAGATTTTGTAAGCCTATTCTTAGGGAAGATGTGGACAGACACACTCCTTATGTGGACAGGCACACTTCTGAATATTTTTTCATGCAAAAAGCAAAAACCAACTGGGCAAATTCATGGATGTAAGAGAAACTGTCACAAGCAGTATCAGGAAGGATACACACCAAAGGACTTCCTCCAGTCAGGGGTGTCGGGTTGTTTGCCTTTAGGTGTTTGTTTTGTGTACTGTAAGCATTGAGACTATTATTATACTATTTTGTATTGTAATCTGTAGCCATCTTGTGATATTAACAAGTTGGGGTGTAGGAACAGATTTAAAGAGGAGGCGCACTTTGTTAGTGTACCAATGTTAATCCTCATAAATGTGATACGCTTAATATGAAATGCAAAAAAAAAAATATTTAAGAAGGGCGAAAATAGTATAATAAAGCATCGCCCATCACGTACTCTCCAGTTCTTCCTCTGTAATTTTTAACAGATGTGACCATAGCTCATATTCCCCTGCAGAGGGCGCCATTACCCAAACCAGTGATGAGAGGTTCACTGAGTGCAAACCACCACGGGGAGACAACAGATGAGCACTAGTATGTATGGTTTGTCTTTGTCATTTATAGTGGTAAACAGGTTGGCTTTTGTTTTTAATGTGTTGATTGAATAAAACAAGCTATTTCAATACATTACCTTGGAGAGGGGTACATGACAATCTCAAAAATCATGAGTGTGTGCACTGAAAAACTTTGTGTAATGGAAACTCAGTAAGACATTTCTTATTTCTCTGAGCACCCTGTACACAATTTTCCCGATACAGCACTAATCTGTATTCTATCAAGTACGTTTCCATCTCATGCAGAAAAGTAAAAATG
>NW_018131693.1:0-1021 GCF_001952655.1 Monopterus albus
TATCTGACTAAAAATATCTAACAGGAGAATGAGTTACTGTATGGCAGGGGAAACACTCACAGGTACTGGGTGAAGAGATGAGGAAGAGAATGATGTCCTGTAGACTTGAACGGGAGATCGAGTGAGTAGTGATGGTAGGAGGAGTTGCTGAAGCCAAACCGCTGTGACGATCACTGGAGAAGACGGAGGAAGGAATGGCGAACGGTCCCGGAGAAGAGAAGCTGCAGTAAGCTATGTGGGAGTGGGAGCATGAGTAGCACAGCAGGGAACCAGAAACGCTGCTACAGGAAACGCTCAGGTGAGTAGCTTTAGCAGGTGAGTTTAGAGCAGGTACGCTGGAGAATAGTCTCAACACAGTCAGTGGAAGAAAATAACATGGCTATCTTCGAAGCAAGGAGGACAGCGCAAGCGCCAAGGAGGGCAGTCACAGCAGGAGGGAAACATCAAACTCAATAACTCAGTTCAGTCTTACTTAAGGTGGTATAAGCAAGGAGGAGAAAAAGAATGTAGTCCTTCGTATACCATCTGGGAGTCAAAGTGTCATGGAGGTGATACTCAAACACACATACAATGATCTGGCATCTGGCCCGCATCTTTTTGTTAGAAATTAACCCAATTCTTTTGTTGGAAGCATGAGAAGTGACGACAGGAGAGGACTGTTTAAAATCAGCAGAAAGTTTACTGAATGTCTGATCACAGGTAGGCTTTACAGTGCCGGGATCAGGGAGATAGAGCTCCCACAGGAGTTCCATCCACTGACCCCGAATTAAGTTCTTACAATCCATTTTATCTTCTTGGGCTGCTCCACCCTGGACAGAGGTGCAACCTTCAATAGTTTGCGATCCTATTGGTCATTTGGTGTGAGCCAGAGCTCGCACTTCCATGTTGAAATATGGTAAATCTAGCTATGTGCGTGTGTGTGTGTCTCTCAGGTGGTGAGCCCCCAGCCTCTGCAGGACATCCCAAGACAAAGCAAAGTTTGGGATATGCCAAATGGGTCGAGGTGTGAGTGTAAAACAGG
>NW_018131694.1:0-1020 GCF_001952655.1 Monopterus albus
ATTTTACTGGAGGCTAATTCTGTTTGAAAGTAGCTGTGACTGTCTACATACACTAACACATACTGTATAACACAACACTGCTTATAATAATAGCAGCAGTCTTGGAATCTAAAGACTGTATCCTCTTGAGGAAATGATTGTGATGATTGAATGATGATCAGCCTTTTAGACTGTGAAATATCTTTTATGCAAAGTTGACATTTGGGGCTGACAGTGATGGAAATGTTTCAGAGACATAGATGGGATAAGCACATTTCAGACTTTGATCGTTCCTGTGCAAAAGAGGAAATTAGGTCTTGGTGGTACTAAAGGAAATGCCAGAGTGTCATAAAGACATTAAGTTGAATTCTTACAGGAACAGTGCATTTCCAAATAGCCAAATGAATTTCACACAACACCAAAAAGGTAAAGGTCCCTGCAGCTTCTCTGTAACAGTGCTGTCATAATACATTTTTCTGCAGCTGCTTAATTTGTTGTTTCTTGGTATGATGAAAGTAAAGCCCTGAAAAACAGAGCCAAACCTAACTGTTCTGTATTTTTATTTATTTTTTATTTAGAATAAATCCAACAGAGATAACAGTGGTCTTCAGACATCTATTACAACAGTTAAAGTATAACAGAATACAAAGGCATAGCAACTTTTGGTAGCAAAAAGTGATGATAAACTAGAGAGAAGGAAAGAGAGAAAGCAATAACTAAATCGAACCGAACAGAAACACGAAGTTAAATTAAATACAAACAGAAAATATTAGTAATACACATGAAGGATATCCTGATAATTAAGGCATTGAGCTTATGGCTATTTAAATAGATCTTAAATTAAACTGTTTGTTGGCGTTTCTATTGATATGTTTAACAGACTCAATTTTGTAATTCACTGACAAATATATGGAAAGATTGGAGACTTGGAGAATTTGGACATAGGATATGAAATCTGCCCAGTAAATAATAGATTAATAAGTCGTTACATGTTATCAGGTAACACATTTGGTATCCAAATTAATGATATGGTCAGTATGA
>NW_018131695.1:0-1020 GCF_001952655.1 Monopterus albus
TTGAGTTCAGCTCATGAAAAATGGGGAAAACACAGTGTAGTTTGGTTCAGAATTCAGGTTCTCATTGTGAGCCAGCTGTCTAGATCCAAACTGGTATCCAAGTCTTTTATATTGGCTCTGAAGACCAAGGACCACACTTTCTTTCATTTAAAAAAGTTTTAGCTGACCCCTCCTGGTCATTAATGTGTGGTGCATCATGGTCTATAATGAAAGGAATCGTGTGATATTTTGGGAACTATCATAGCCTATTTAATTTTCTTGCTAAGAAGATTGATGCCTCTCTTGTTCAGTAAACATGATGCTAAAGCCAAAGAACAGTTAACTTATCTTAGCCTAAAGACTAGAAATGGAGAAACAGCTTGAGATTTGAGGAAGTCTCCCAGGTCTTTCTTCACACATAGTCTAGTAGTCAAATATGAGAATGGTATCAGGAGGTTCAAGTTTTATTTCCTCAATAACCTGGGTCTGGATTTCTGAATACAGTCTTTTGGCATTTTGAGTCTCACAGAGCTGAGTTACAGTGCATTTTAGGTCACAACAGTACAGGGCACCACACCACCATAATAAAATGCAAATAAAGGAATAAACTTCACATCATCTCCAAATATTGAACTATAAGCTACATAAAGCTAGTAATGTATAAATTTAAGAGGTGTTTAATGCTATGTTGCAGTAGATGAATGTTTATTATGGAAATAAGAACTCTAAGGATGATAAAGGTCAAAATACAAAATGATTAACAGGCACCTTAGCTTGTGTGAGTTTGAAGTGTTGAGGGCAATGAGTCTGGTATCAGCAGCTGTCAGACTGTAGAATGCAAGTATATGGCTATTTCTTGGAGGCAAGACTTTTGAGAACAGACTATTCAAACTTAGTGTATTTCCAAAAATTATTTCTTTAACAGAGCTCTTTTGTTGTATAGAAATCAATATCATATAGAGATGTTAAAGGCTTTATTATTCTTAAGATGTTCAGACAACCATAATATATTTGTGATTTACTGTCACAATGAGATTCCTT
>NW_018131696.1:0-1020 GCF_001952655.1 Monopterus albus
ACAAATTCTGTATTTAATAAAAAACTGCCACAAAGACTGATCTTCAGTCAGCGTTTTCAACCTTTTATGAAACACCACAAGGTCCCATCTCTCAGAATACAAACTGTATGCAATGTCTTAAATGTCTTCTTGATTTAATAGTTTCCCCAAAGGTACGTTAGATGATTCATGCTTCAGTTAGGCACTGGGTCTGATGGGGGAAAAATGGAAATGTCCCTTAAACTGCTTCTCTTTCCATTTCATCCCGGCAAACATTTCTCAGTTTGACATCCAAAAACGTATACATCTTCTTGTTAGGCATCAGTAGAACTCAATCAAATACTCTGGGTAAATTTGATTGCTATCAAAAATGACATAAATCTTTTGATTGGCCATACTGTCCACACAACTGTCATAAAATTTGGTGAAGCTGGCATCCTTGGAGGGTGGTGCCCCTCTGTGTATTCTCCAACTAGTACTCGGGCCAGGAACATATTCAAAATCCTGCTAAACTAAAAGTCTATTAGTATTAGATAAAAAAAAATGTAGACTATTAAAAATAAAACTACTAATCGTGCAGGAAATTTGCCCCTGTGATTCATATTCTGTTATACTGTATATAACATTGTGAGAATATTAATACTGATACCTTAGTGTGTAAGTAGTGTTAGGGTTGAAGGATAAGGATAATCACCTTTATTTGGCCAAGTATATTACACACAAAAGAAATTTGTTTCCAGTCTAGAACCGAGGCAGCCATCTGCGGCGCCAACTCACACCGATAGCTCTAACCATTGGGGGCAACTTGGGGGTTCGGTATCTTGCCCAAGGACACTTCAACATGTGGACTGTAGGCATTGTGATTTAAACCTCCAACTCTCTGGTTGGGAAACGTCTGCTCTACCTACTCAACCACAGTTGCCCCCGGGTTGAAGTACAACCACCAGATAAATCTCACCCTCAGATGAAGATAAATCTGACATGATTAAACTTATGCTACTCATCTTTTTTTCATTTTTGAGGGATTTTCTTTTTCTGGAC
>NW_018131697.1:0-1020 GCF_001952655.1 Monopterus albus
GAGATCCCTGCCCCCTAGGTCAAAACATAAGTGGCCACAAATCATTCAGTCTTTGACTTTTGTGTATAATTGTACTGTCACGAGACAACAGGATTTGCTCCATTCTACCTGATGTTTGGGAGGGTTCCCCGATTGCCGGTCAACCTTATGTTCAAGAACGTTCTTCACGAGGACACCATCTGTGACTACGACACCTATGTAAAATCACTCGTGGATGATCTTCCATCTGATATTACACTGGTGCCCATCCCCAGACCAACATCAGAAGCTGAGGTGAGTTATGACCGAGGGGGAGCTACATCCAAACTCCCCCATTCTGTACATCCAATGTCACACCAATGTGAAAGGGTGCTTCGTTCCCCGGCTGGAAAAAGGGGGAAGAAAAAGGTGCCTGTGCTTGTGACTCCTGTTGAGCCAGCTGGACCCCCTCCATCTTCAGTGCCTGCTGTCATCATCCCCCAGCTGATATACGCACAGCCAGGGGGGTGGGCTGGAATGCCTCAGAGGACAAGAAGGTTTCCCGCAGGCCAAAGAGTAAGGTGCTTCCACTGCGGGAAGTGGCGGCATGTGAGAGACAGATGTCCCCAGTGGTCTCGTGGCAGATTTACCCAGGGTCAACACGGCAACCCTGGGGCAAGGGTACCTATGAACAAGGGGTCGGGGTCCCCCTCTTAAGTATTCGTCACTGGGACAACAATAAAGACAGTGTGAGTCATGTTGACTTTTTCAAACTCCATTTGCAGTTCCAGTGCAAGAAAAAAAAAGTGAAAAGACTGCTCAACTGCAAGTGCTGATGTCTGGAATGTGACATTGTGTTTCGGGCTGCACAAAGCCAAATGACTGTGGGGGCAAAGGACAAAGAGAAAAGCCAAGGCACTGGGGTATTGGTCTGGATGTGGATAGCACCTTTATAAACTTAGTTAGAATGTGAATGAACTTATTAATGATGATTTTTCAAGATGCATCACTCCCTGTCTGTCAAATTCACTGAAATCTTCAATATTTTAAAACTGAGTTTAA
>NW_018131698.1:0-361 GCF_001952655.1 Monopterus albus
CCAGTTCAGATGAGCAGGAAGCCCCCTCAGCGGTGACTTCCAGGTGCTATGTAAAGCTTGCCAGGTTGAGCCAACATACTGCAGAATACTACCTCAACACATTAAATTCAGTGCTGTAACTGTGTTTTTGATGTTGTGCTAACAACAAAAACCAAGCACTGTTTGAAATTTGAAACATGATTAATGTGTTAAAACATTGGAGTACCAGGGCCACGAGAGCCAGAAAGCTGTTAAAATGTTAAAAAAGCGGAGTGCCAGGGGCACGAGAGCTACTAATGGGATTTTAATATTGGAGTACCAGGGCCACGAGCTCCCAATGGGATTTTTAACATTGGAGTACCAGGGCCACGAGAGCCAGAAA
>NW_018131698.1:391-1019 GCF_001952655.1 Monopterus albus
GTGTAGTCCCAGGGCCACGACCTCCAAATGGGATTTTAACACTGGAGTATCAGGGCCACGACAGCCAGAAAGCTGTGAAAATGTAAAAAAAGCGGAGTACCAGGGCCACGAGCTCCCAATGGGATTTTAACACTGGAGTATCAGGGCCACGACAGCCAGAAAGCTGTGAAAATGTAAAAAAAGCGGAGTACCAGGGCCACGAGCTCCCAATGGGATTTTAACACTGGAGTACCAGGGCCGCGGCTGGGGCAGTCGCAGGCACATGATGCCTTCGTCCCCTTAAATGCAGACTCCCTGGAACACCTGTTGTGGCGTGTGTGAGCACATGGTGCCTCCCCCTAGTGGGCCTGCCCTCCTCCCCTTGGTGGCCTCCCTACCTCGCCCTTCACAGTCTCCAGCAACCAGCCGGCTGGGGTTGGAGTGTGCCTCGCTGGGCCCCGCATGATTCAAGCGCGGCTGCCGGTGGATGCTTCATCTCTGTCCTGACCACGTTATGTGTGCAACAAGGCCCAGATGAGTGCTGAAGTGAAGGGTTTTTGGAGCAGACTGCCTTGGGGTCAGGGACTGGGCCCCCTTGGCTTGCCCTTGTGTGCCCCCCACTGCCACAGACCTCTATTCGGAATACCAG
>NW_018131699.1:0-1019 GCF_001952655.1 Monopterus albus
ACCGCCGACCCCCAGAACTGTATCCTGTACAGTAACCGCTCCGCAGCCTACCTCAGACTGGGCCAGTACAGCATCGCGCTGGACGACGCCATCAAAGCACGGATCATCAACCCTAAATGGCCCAAGGTAAGAGGTCTGACCCCAGTGACCCCTGATAATCAGTCGCACGCTCCATGCGATAAAGATGCTGCTGCTGAGGGTGGGGCGAACAGTGGCCGTGTCCAGTGATGGAGCTTTCTGATTTCAGCTGTGTTGAAGATGCTTTGCTGTTTGGAAGCGTCTGCTGGTCAGATCCCTGATGTTGCTTTTGTTTGGATGGCGTCAGAGGCGAAGACACTGTCGGAGCTTCAGTCTTACAGGCTGCGACTCATGAACATCTCTGCACAGTGAAGCATTATGTGGGTCGGTCATGTGATTTTTAGTGCATGATGCTAGTGTGTGGAGTGGTCGGCCATTAAGTGGATGGATGTTTGAGGATCTTCACTCGCTCAGATTTGTCACAGTAATGGCATGTTTACAGATGTATGGCCTTATGTTCCCTTGTCTGGGGGCTCAACCTTTTATCAGACATTTGTGTCAGTGTTTAGAAGTAGCTTTGGTCAGATGGTGCTGGGTATAACCTTCGCTTCTTCCTGTTCGTGCCTGAACATCTTTAACTGGCTGTACACACAGAAGTGAGTCCTTATTGCCCCTGTTTTCTTCCCAGATTCTGTCACACAGCTTGTTTTGCTGTAGCTGTAATTGTTGCCTGTGTACAGCAGCTGAACACAGCCCTGCTATCCAGCTGCCACAGCCCACATGTTTGGCTTTTATAGCACAGTCCTCATCCTGTGCAGGCCAGTCTTTGTTTGTGTGACAGGTGGATCCAGACACGACAGCGCACGCACAGAAGTCAGTGTAATAAGCTGTTCCTGTCAACACACAAGCTGATGACAGAGAGCTGGACTGTGGATGTTGTTTCCATAACTGCACATCACTGGAGAAAGGCACAAAATGAGGTTCAGATGTAGGGTTGCACA
>NW_018131700.1:0-1019 GCF_001952655.1 Monopterus albus
TTAGATGAGGGATCTGCTCAATTCAGGGAGAAACAGCTTCCTTTGCAGGGGCCACTGTGGAGCAAACTGGCCAAAATAGAAAAGGAGGAGAGTAAACAGAAAAAAGAAGAAGAAGAAATCAACCCCCAGCTGCAAAAAGAAAAGAAAGACATCTTGGATAAGTTGAGTAGATACAAAATGACCCCAGTGATGAAAACTTTCATAAATGTGCTTTTCACAAAACATAAGGTGAAGAAAACTTTTTTCCTAACATGGATGAAGTTGAGGCTTTGACTTAAGCAGTTAAAAAAGCAAAACAATCCACAAGATCTACGTGCAAATATGCAGGTGGAAAATAAAGATGATTTGCTTGAACATTCTGTTGAGCATCAAAATGGGCTCAATGACAACATAGAGGGCAGTGATAATTCCTGCACTGACTTGCCATTTGAAGTGCTGCCTGTAATTGATGAACTGCAGGTTTTTGGGCAACATTCTGACAATGGGCAACTGTTGGACCATATTTTGGCAATGTCTACAAATCAAGACATAGAACCACAATCAAAACACAGAGAACATTTTCAGTCGACACATGATCCAGTAAGAGAGCAGCAGTTGGATATAACATCAAATGGAAAAAAGTTTCAAGGTGCTGAAAATAAAGTCTGTTTTGAAGAGCCACCATGTTCACAGCTTTTTGAACCTGATTCATTTGAGCTGGGTCTTGAACACTTTTTGAGAGAAATGGGCCTAATTTTTGAGCTAAAACATATCAGCCCTGGCAGTGGCAGCCACAATGTGCAGCATCTCCCTAGCTTAGCTGCAGACCTGATTCTCCATGGGATTCCACTTGAACTAATGGATGGAGATGCCTCAAACATCCCAATTCACTGGCTGGGCTCAGTCTTTGCAGAGCTCAAACAGCGCTTACCTCAAGGACAGTGCAGGACCCGAGTGCTGACAAACATCGGTTTACATCATGCTAGAAATGCAAAGGTTCTTTCTACATTGTTTGGGGTAAAATTCCCAGAAGGAAAGAA
>NW_018131701.1:0-1019 GCF_001952655.1 Monopterus albus
CATTCTAAAATATGATAGTGAACACTTTATTTAGAAACAGTAAAAACTAAAGTGAACTGATTGATTGATTTCCCACCATATGCCCCCTTCATATAGTCCTCCCTTATAGTCATAACTTCCATTTTGTCAAAAACTAGACTTAATTAGGGCTGGATAAAAATATACAATTTCTGATTCTTGTTTGAACAATTCAATTATTCAGCCTTCTCTCAGTAAACATGTTCAACTGTGTTAAATGTTGCATGTTTACAGAGGATACTTATTATGGTTCTGTTTGCACTGTATGTTGTGCAAAATGTATTCATTGTGGAAAACAAGTTGTTACACCATGTGCAAAAATATTATTTTAAGTTATAAAGTAAGGTAGATGATAGATGATTATATTATCTGCGTTGACAGGTTGTAAACACACCACACTTTACAGACCATCTTGACTCACGATAGTTGGCCGACTGTGACTAACTCATAGTGAACCTAGCGATCCTGTCTACAAGAAGGACAGACTGAAAAGTCTGACTCAACCTTATTCACTCTGTTCCTGTCAGGAGCTAATGCTAGCTAGTGGCGCTTTGCACATACACTCTCTCAGGCTGATGTCTACACAAATGGTGGAGATGAGTCAGTTTCTGTCTGTGCACATACTAAAGCAGAGGCCTGGACTTAGTTGAAATATCTCTTTCTATGATGATAGCATTTATTTTTTTAAATTGTACATGGTTAAGATGCCTTTGTTAGTGATGCAGGATGGTTGTTATTCCTGTTTTGCACAAAAGAAAAAATAGAATCAGAATCAACTTGAATTGCCAAGTATGTTGAGCATACAAGGAACTTAATCTTAGTCTCCAGCACTGAGGCTCTCAGTGTGTTTTAGGCAATAGACAATGAAATAGTGCAATCAAAGGTAGGGGAGGCGTGGGAGAATGAGAAACAGTGATGGCCTGGGGGAAGAAACTGTTCTTGTGTCTGGTTGTTTTTGCGTACAGTGATCTGCAGCGCTTTCCAAAGGGGAGGAGTTCAAA
>NW_018131702.1:0-1019 GCF_001952655.1 Monopterus albus
TTTCACAGGGGAAGATTTCAACCACTACTACTTGGCCTTGGTGTGGGGATGTCCACCACCGTGTCACCCTCCACAGGGTAGTTGTACTTTTTACATTGTACCTGAGTTTCTTTCAAATGTTAATTTAATCCTAAGACCACCTGATCTCACACTAATTAGGTGTTTGGCCTTTGACAGCTAATGGAAAACACCTGCTGACATGAGTGGTCACTCAACAGGCTTTAAATTTTTTAAAAGCAGCAGCAGCAGGTTTCTGTCCCATGTCATTTATGGTACATATGATTAAAGGCTGTCCACAGTTGCCATAGTAACACTACTCAAAAGGTGCATCATGACCGAAAATGATTTTGCAGCCATTTTGCTTTTTGATCTGTTTTTCCTCTCACATTCATTGCCGTGTTGAAATGTACTGAGGACAGGAGAACGCGTGTCTTCTGAGACAACACCACTACACAGATGTTCTACATTACCATTCTGGTGATTTTACGTGATTTAGCTGGTTAAACCACAGGGTGACTTTATAAGGGTACAAACCATTTACTTAATAATTAGACTCCTGATAAATAAAGAGCTATATAATGAATGTGTTACTCACCATTAAATGATCAAGGCACTGTGGCTTTCTGTGTTTAGCTCATACCTAACAGATCATCAGTTAAGGAATGTTAACCACATTTATTGATATGCCGCTAAATAAGTTGCATTCCAGCTACACAAAAGATCACTTCAGACTCGTCACTCTATAAAGCAGAACAGCACCTGTTCTCATAGAAATAAGCTTAATTTTTCTTCAACCAATCTGGTCATCAGTTGTAAATATTGACCTGTTTCTGCATGACTCAGCTGTATTCATGCCACATTTACAAGCTAGGTGCTGGATGTTTCTGCTGGAAGACGCGATACGTAATATGGTAGAGAAAACTGCACTACAACAAAGATTATTTAGCAGGTACAATTTGACAAATTAGAGAATGGGTAAGATATGTTGCTGGCCTTCCAATACCTTTACTGTAGTCAGA
>NW_018131703.1:0-1019 GCF_001952655.1 Monopterus albus
TGTGTGGATGATGTCCTGGTTCGTCCCTGGAGCGAGCAGAGCAGGTGAAGCATATAATAGGCAGGCAAACAGCAGCCAGCTCTGATATTACCCCTCAGTTATAAACAGGAGTGGTCACTTCCTCGCACTCTGTGTGTGTGTTTGCGTGCAACATCGTGTCCCCGCTTTTCAACAGACAGTGAACCAACTCCAACTTTCTCTGGACAGGCGGCGTTCAGCACTTTGCGGAGATGGAGAGCGAATACATGGGGCAAAGAGATTGAAACCAGGGGCGTTACATTAAAGGTGATGAGCACGGGAGCGTTAATTGGGGCACGTGGGAAGCCCGTGGGCACGTTTCAAGAGACACCAGATTTCTGTGCATCTACTCTGAGGCAAGTCGGTCCATTTTGCGAGGCGGCAGCAGCTGCGAGACTATTTTTAGAAACAATGTTGCGGTAGAGGAATCAATCAAACTCGACTCAAACCAGCGTGTTCAAGACAATCTGTTGGTTTAAGCGCTGTAATCCTCTGAGAATCAATCTGCGGTTGCCTTCTCATGGGATAGGACGTTGCATTTATTTCTACTTCATCTCAGCCGATGCAAATGATTCTTTTTCTTCTCACGCTCTCCAGGAACTGGTGGACTGCAAACCTTTGCGCTATGGAATTCACTACACTTTATGGCAACAGTTTTTTGGGACATCATATAGTTTTTTGTGTTTCCACGGTCTTAAAATGTCTAAAGAACATTGCAGTTTGGGATGTGAATGAGAATTAGATAATGATAAACAACTAAGGAGCCTGTCAGTCGAGAGGCGCACAGGCCTGTTGTTTCCACTTTACTTCTATCAAGTGTAAAGCACGTTTTTGCAGGCTCTTATGGGAATTAAGCACTCGTCCCGCTGCATGCTCCTCAGGAGAAAAATGGCGGAGTCTGAGAGCAGTGCGGTAAGTGTGAAATACACCTTTGAACGTCCTAACTAAAAAGAGAGTGCTCAGTTTTTCGGACTCCTAAAAGTGTCCTGGAGTATATGCTC
>NW_018131704.1:0-1019 GCF_001952655.1 Monopterus albus
TCTTATTTTCTTTTTATAATATAGTTTGAAATACTGATTATTAAAAGAAACACCAACAATTTGTTTAGAGTCAGTTTCAAACATTTTTGCCAAATGAGATTCACTATATATAATGATGTCACAACATAATCTTGTTAGTTTGCCTGTCAGACTGTATGAATATATACTGGAAGCTGTTTCAAATAAAAGCACACTTCTTAAAAAGACACTTCGTAAGCTGTGCAACCTCAGCAGCGCACATCTGCAGACAGCATGATGTATAATAACATACAGCTTTCTAGTGTCATAAAGTGGACAAAAGGCCAATGAAGATTAGTGAAACATGACCTAAGTGGATCCCCTCTCCCACTTGGGCTGAGCAAGTTTCAAAATAATTAATGTAGGTGTTATGGGCGAGCGTCATAAGTGCGCTCTGAAACGTGAATAATTAGCACTACAATCCTGCTTAATAGACACCTCATATAATAAACCTCACGGACACAAACAGTAATGAATAATCTGCTGCTGAATTAACATAAAGCATTTCCGGGGTCAGAGAGTGTAACAGTATGATAGTGAACATAAACAGTAGCAACCAAACGTCACAGTCCTCACTTACCAAAGATGCATCACATGAGGCAGTGACATAGGCTCAGCTGCCTCCAGGTGTAGCGTCGCCACCTTGACTCCTTTCTCTGAGCTAGAAGAGCACATGGATGAAAAAGGACATTAAAACACCAGGCTGGGCACAAACTGTTAAGAATGTAAATACATAATGACACAGTGCTAAAGAATCAACAACACTGACATCATGCAGTAAGGAGATGTTTCTGAGAACTACTAACCTAGTGTGAATGGTCAGCAGGTGGATTTGTGGTAATTTACAGCATAAACACACTCAGTGAGCATTATTAGGCACACGTGCACAGTTGAAGGCAATCCAGTACAACAACACTGCCATAACAATTATCTTTATGAAGCTCATGATTTTTCAATTCAGTTTTATTTGTATGACACCAAATCACAACAAAAGTTATCTC
>NW_018131705.1:0-1019 GCF_001952655.1 Monopterus albus
TCAGTGAGTGTAAAATAAATACTTAACCTCAATTCTGAAAGTCATTCCATATTTATTCCTGCAGGAAGGAAGTTTCTCTGAACAGAGTGTCTAATACCGTATGTTACAGGGGAGCTCAATGGGTGAGTCCTTCTTATACTCAGCCTACAACAAAGGAAACAGGATACAATTTACAACAGGATACCAGCCCTTTGGTCCCAGGTCACATCTGGTTTGGCAACCACAAGGACATACAAAGGTTTATGACCATGCAATAAATGGTCTGGGGTCACAACCACACAAATGACTGCATACAATGACATGAGAGCCACAGCTAAAGAACTTAAAGGGTGCTATTATAAAAATTGCCACCACATCCCACACCCGAGTTTTTGCCTCCACAACCACCCGGGCTGTGGTCTGCTTGGCCTGCCGGTAGCTGTCAGCTGCCTCAAGAACTGAGCCCTGTGGAACCCCATACAAAAGGGGCTCAGAAGAAGACACAGCATCCCCAAGTTTTACACAAAAGGATCGATCCTTAAGGTAAGACTGAAACCATTCTAGGACTATACCTCGAATACCCACCCAGTGATCCAAACAAGAAATAAGGATATTGTGATCCACTGTATCAAAAGCAGCAGTCAAGTCTAGGAGCACAAGGACAACACAGTTCCCGGAATCAGTTGCCAGAAAAATATCATTTAAAACTTTCATCAAAGCTGACTCAGTGCTGTGCAGGGTTTTAAACCCTGATTGAAAAATTTCACGACTATTATGCTTGTTTAAAAAGGCCAGCAATTGAGTGTAAACTATCTCTTAAAGGATTTTGGAAAGTAATGGTAAATTTGAAATGGGCCTAAAATTTGAGAGCACTGTGGGATCCAGACTGGGTTTCTTACAGTTTTTCACAATTGCTAAAATAAACCCCATTCTCTGAACCAAATTCTCAATAGCCTAAACCAATTTGTCAAATAAATCACTCTTTCTGCAAAACCTTAAATCAGTTTAGGCAATTAGACACTGTTTGCAAATCTCATGCA
>NW_018131706.1:0-1018 GCF_001952655.1 Monopterus albus
ATCTGTATTTTACAGCAAACATAGATATGAGAGGCAGAATGAAAAAAAAAAACATGCTGACTAATCAGAGTTGATGATCTCTTTCATATTTTTGTTTAGAATTATTTTGAATGATGTTAAGAGGCAAGTAAATAATAAATCCACTCCACAACGCTGTTGTTTATTTGCTGCTTCTGTTTGTATGAACATCTGGAAATGGCGTTGCTGGGAAGCTTGTCTATGCACATGGCAAAATATTAACTTTCTCATCTCTTGTGGTATGTTCTGCTTCAGTCTCTCATCTTTAAATTAAATACATGGCTGCATTTAGAGCTCTATCTATTAAATCTGGGTTTGTTCATTAGATTATGCCACTCAGATAAAGTCAAAATGTTTGGCACTTGAGTGAAAACAGTAAAAGCTCCAGTCTACAGTATGGCCACTCTTATGGATATCATATGTAAAGACTACAGACTCCCAGAGGGTGGTCGCTGGCATGGTTTACTTTCACAGGCGCATGCTTCCATTTGTCATTGTTATGCTAAACATTGCTTTGGTATAGAGGAAATTGAATTAAGGAGCTGTCCAGCAGCAATCTTGTCCTTATCATTTCCATCAGCCTGATCAGAAACACATTGAGCTCCCACCAACAGAGGGTCAGAAAGTCATGTAACCTTAGGAAGGCAACCATTTCCTGAGCACTCCATCATGGACAGCCTGTGTTGGCTTTTGCCAGTGATGTACAGTACCATGGAAATAAAAAGCAAGTTACATGTGACCCTCAGTAGTAATGTTGAGAATCTATTGTATAATAGTCTCTTTGTAACTATATGCACATAATTGTGTCCCTGTTGTTTCATGGGTTGACAATGCCTTGTCTTCTGTCTTTCTCCAGTGCCCTGTCTGGTCCCGAGGGGGGAGGGATTGCTGTCAGGTCCACTCTGCACGACCTGCCTCTCTTCCTCCTTTCTCTCCCCTGCTCTCTCATCCCACGAGCTCAGCGACACAGGTGAGTCGCATCCACCTGTTGATTGACTCC
>NW_018131707.1:0-1018 GCF_001952655.1 Monopterus albus
CATAAAGTTTCCATCCTGTCAATGACAAATGAGAACCATTTCTGACATTGTCTAAAAGGTTCCCTTCTGTCATCGACAATCAAGGACCCGCGTTTGTCAAATGGGAACCCATATCCGATACGTCAGGTAAGTTCCCTTTTGTCTGTCAGAAAGGTTCCCGAAAGTCACGGAATTGCTTCACCTGGTGGCCGAAAAGTGAACTTTGTCAAATGGGAACCCAAAACCCAAACTTTGGAATTTTGTAGCTCGGAGCACGAACGAGCAATCCGGAAAGTTGCGAGACCCTGCAAAACTACCGACCCTGCTCTACGAAAATGACTGGTCCTGCGATTTTTAGCGGCACTGGTTATGCCTGTTAGGATGGATGACAAAGTGGACCTCAGTTCCCTGAATCCCCATACAAGGGGGTCCCGATTTGACTAGAGGACCCTATTGGGCAGATAGGGACAGCCATGCTAGTGTTTATGAATTTTCAAACTACTCCAACATTTTTGTTAACCATACAATATGGGCTTGCCACAATGCAAGAGAAAACTTAAGAACTAAAAGAGGTCAGTTTCCAAAACCACTACTTCCATTTCAACACATCTGCACGGACTCCATAAAACTAAACAAGGGTGAGGGAAAGAAATTCTTCCTGGTGATAATAGACATATTGAAGTGCTTCTCACAACTCATAATCCCCAGATATGAAATACTTGAAAATTATATAGTGACAATGGAACCCAAGTTGTACACTGTGCAATACCATTGTTAGTCCAAAACTTTACACACAGAACTGAAACACCCATATCCTCCTCAACCTGCAAGTTTAGGAGGAAGACAGGTTGGCACTCTTAAAGCACAATTGAGGAAAACAGGGGAAACTGGAAAAAATAGAATTTGTGCTTTTAAATCATTGCTTAAAACATATTTACTTGGTTTGGCTTATGAAAAACAGTAGGCCTGATGCATTCCTTTTATTTCCTCTTCATTTTTATTGATTGGTCTAATGAGGATTGCTTTATTTGTACCTTTC
>NW_018131708.1:0-1018 GCF_001952655.1 Monopterus albus
GTTGTCTCTTTGGAGGCCTGCTGGTGGGGCTTGGGGCCAATGAGATGTGACAGACAGCACCATCTTCTGTCCAGTTTAGAATACAACAGGGTCCTGAATCCTTATGCATGACATCCAGCCCTAGGAGTCTATGCTAGTGGGGGCGTAGTCAGAAATGGTTATGTATATTTTGAGGACTGGCTCAACGACACTCTGCCATGGATATGGCTGAGGCACGGGAAGTTCTTAATTTCATCATTCCAGCAACCCCAGCCTCAGATGAGTGATTATGTCTTTGGCCCATGTGACGAAAGAATGTACGTACAGAGGATGTCAACTCCTGAAGAATTGTGGTTGGTCCCTAAGGAGGACTTTGCCAAGATAGATGCATGTGCGACTGAAAGAATGTATGGCCACCTGCACGATCAAGGGTACAGATGGAGTTCTGGCGCCCCATGATGTGACACCTATTACCATTTTAGTCTTAGAGGTCTCTGGTGGTATAATTGTACAGAAAAACGCAGGCACCAAACCCTAAAGGCAGCTCTGAAGACAGGGCGGACTAAGGGAGGTTTGTGTCAGAAGATGAGCTTAGATCCAGAAAGAGTTTGGTGGGACCTGCAAAAGGCGGAGGTGTTAATGGTATAACAGTATGGAGTTTGATATCTGGGACAGTATGGTATAATAAGGTCAAGAAAAACCTTCAAGATAACAGTCCTAATGCTGAGAAGGTCTAGCAGAGAGGAAGTCACAATTCAAAACAAGGATGCCTGTCCATATTAATGGGAAAAATGAAGGACAGATGGAGTATTGCTGGCAAAATAGTTCCCTACATAGCCCGTATGAAGCAAGAAAAGCACTCTGTGATGGGAAGGAGATCCAGGGATATGCATGGCTAGGGGGGAATGCCATGTACACAAATGGAACATGTGAAGAACCTCATTTCCATACAGTATGTCTTGTTGGGCCTGGGATGTCTGATAGCAGCACTGTTATCTATTATTTTGATAAGAGTGTGGCTGGGAAGATGTGCAAGACC
>NW_018131709.1:0-1018 GCF_001952655.1 Monopterus albus
AAAAAAATCATCTGTATAAATAAGGTATATCAATATTTTATCAGGCTTTTCACACTTAGCTCCTACTACGTCTACACTAAGTGGTAGTTGTGGTCACAAATGGACTTTGACAGATGTGTGTAGTAACTTCAGCCCATCTACTCAACCACTAATAAATGTTATAGTCTCAGCAGTGTCTCCTTTTGAAATTTCTTTATCGCTGTACATAACACCAAATGCAGGCTGGTGACATGATGGCCAGCACCACTTAGCACGAGGTTTGAAAAACTCTTGATGCCAACTGCTGGGGGGTGCAGGGGTCTTGTTGCTCAGTACTGTATTTTGTACAACAAAAATAACAAGCCTTCACATTCTGAAAGATACCCCAAAATATCAGTTCTCATCTCTAACAGTGTAACTGCTAACACTAACTAGTAGTACTTCATGTCACTTCATATCAGGCAGACAACCCACACAATTCATTACAAACAGAAATCACACACAAATTATGCATGCAGGTTCCTCAATATCTGAAACAGATCTGTTGTAACCTTTACATAAAAAGACAAAGAAGGAGATAGTGAACATACTGTATATGTGAATCAACACATTTAGTAAGATTCTCTGTTAAAGGTGCATTGGTCCTAATATTATACAACCAAGAGGTCAGGGACACGATATGGATAATGCACTGTTAAAACTGGATGTGAAATGGATTTACAGACTCAATAATCTGTCCCCAAATGGAATGAAGACCTGATTCTCAGGCTGTTTCTATAAAGACCTCTAATTGTTTTTTTTAGATAAGTATGAGGATTTGTTAGCCCAATGTTTTTAGTTCAGATGTTGGAGAGCCCTGTATTGGACTGATTTAACTTATTGATATTTTTGTAGGATTTAATGTGAATTGAACATGGATTTCATGTTTTTCTGGGAATTTAAATGTTTGGTAAAAAGACAGGTGTACAATATCTGAGCTGTGGTAACAAACGGAGGTTGTTTTGTCCATGCATGATTTGTGTGTGTTTCCTGTTTGTAA
>NW_018131710.1:0-1018 GCF_001952655.1 Monopterus albus
AGGGGAACAGGAGAAATGTTAGTTCCGTGAATGTGGTCAGTTAGCCCCCCCCAGTGGCCATGTCAGGAGTAACGATGGAGAGTTTTCTTCCTCTCCTCCTTTCTTTTTTTCCATTTTTTTCCTTCATTTGGTACAGTGAGGCAGAGAGCGCGGTGGTAATATCCCGAACGAGATTTCACCTGACATACTGACACTATACATGAATTATTTGAAGTTGAGGAAGTAACTCAGATTGTAAAGTGTAACACGACAAGTGAGTTGTGAACTACGGATTCAGAAGAGCAAAGGACAGTTAGGAAGCTGGAAATCGCATATGACATCTCAGCTGGTTTTTTTTGTGCTACTGTTCTGCCTGGATAGCCACCATTTTGATACTCTGGAGAAGATTATCACCCTGTTCATCACAGGTCATCATGATTCCACTACTCATCGGATTTCCTACATTCATCACCTTCATTCCCGCTGTGCATGCCATCTTCATCCTCGTCCTCATCTTCCCAGCAGCAGGATGGATCAGCTATTCATTGGGGTTATGGTAGGAACGGTGTTCCACGGACTGAACTGAGTTATCACAGTAGGACGGTTTATCGAACTGTGTCAAATGGTCTTATGTATTTTTGTTCTGTTTTACGGTTGAATAGATCATTAAGTTATTTGATACGTGTTGTGGTTAACGGAAAAGAGTGAGCATTTAAATCAATATACAACCTCTTAAAATTACAGTTTGTTTATATTTTTTCCCTGGTCTGTGTTAGTTGGGGTGGGAAATCTGGGGTGCATGGTACGTCCACCTAATTCATAGATAGTCAGCCTCCTCATCGAACCTAGTTAGGAACCACCCCCCGCTTCTCAGCCTGTTAGCTACGCAGGGAGGGTTACAACAGCATGACTGGTAACACTCCATCAGTCGCCATGGTATATGCACACAAAGAATTCCTGCTCAGTAGTAGTATATAAACTGTTGTAAGAATAAAACAAAAAATGTCATAAAAAACAAACTAGAGCTATGACATATACA
>NW_018131711.1:0-1018 GCF_001952655.1 Monopterus albus
AAAAAGACAACTTAAGTTGGTGTTAAAAGCTATGGAAACCAAAAGATTACCAGATGAAAAATATTTCTGATGCACAATCTTATGCATCAGTTTTCCAGAGTCGCTTCAGTTTAGACATTCAGAGCAGAAAAATGTCGCCCATCAGTTCAAACTGTCATTCTGTAATCTCACCCAACTGGACTTATCTGTAATAGCTCTACTGTGAAACCTCTGAGATGCATCCTATCAGACACTTGTACCACCTCAACTGGCTCCATTCAGTGCAAGGGAGCAGCAGTTTTACACTGAACCTTGTCATAATTAATGGATTATTAGAGCGTCACGTTCAGGCTCTTCCTCCACTTCAGTGTTACAGAGGGGTGCAACCTCTGCAGATATGTTATTTATTGCCAATAACACCAACAAATTATTTTTTTTTGATGGTTTTAAGTGAACTGCAGCTGTTAACTGTCATTGTGTGTCTGTTTCGCAGGAGGTGCTGAAGGTTATGCGCAACATAGATGACCGTATAGTCCATGCCCTGAACACGACGGTCCCCACAGTCTCCTTCTCAGGCAAAGTGGATGCCACACAAACATGCAAACAGCTCTATGAATCTGTGAGTTTGACTGTCAAATTTAATGTGTGTCCTTTTGTCTGGACGGTGGCTGTAACAAATGGTAAAACCTTGAAAGTATCACTTCCTGGGTAATTTTGATATATTTGCTACATTTCTTGTCTCCCTTGTTTCCCACAGATGATGGCGGCCCATCTAAGTAGAGATAAGGCTATCAAGATCTGTATAGCCGAGACATCTGAGGTAGTCGGACAACTACGTGAAGAAAGAACAAAAGACAGCGAAAACCTGGCAATTATCAAACAGCTCAGAAAGGAGCAGACCAAAGTAAGTCCTGCTTCTAACACTAGAGGATGCCACATACCACACTACTACAAAGTAAGAGCCAACCGAGATGTGTCATGTTTGAAAGAAATGGGGATTTAGAGGGTACGATGGATCTAATTAAGGATGCTATCAAGT
>NW_018131712.1:0-1017 GCF_001952655.1 Monopterus albus
TGAGGATACTCCCTAGTGGTACTTTGTTCGGCCCCCTTCCAACAAAGAACCCTGCTGCAGTGTCCTCAGCTTTATCTGTTACAGACGACTGCAATCTCCTATACCACTCCTGGGGTATGCTGAGTTGTACCTTGTGACAGAAGATGGATACGGCTGCTCTTCTCACTGCTGCACCCGTGGCCCTTGCTCTCAGCCACACTAACACTGGGTTAACTCGCCCAGCTTTGTCCACGACATCTTGAATTTGTGCGGCTCTCCCCCCCCTTAACCTTACCGACATCCTCACAGGTTGACCCTCCATGGTTATCTGCGGATTGTCACATACCGGCTGTTGCAAGATCTGCTCCCTAGTCTGACAGAACCCTGTAATGTGTGGCAGTACTTGAGACCAGGCCTGGAACACTTCCTGATAAAAAGGTGAGAGATGGTGACTTCTGCGCAGTATGCCTGTTGAACACAAATTATAGAGCCCACACCTGCCTAGTGAGTGGATTGCAGCCATGAAATAATCCTTCCATACATACTTGGGTGTTTCTGACATGAATCTCTGGATTAGCTGGACCCTGAAGGCTTTCAGCCTGGATGCGAGCTCAACCAACTTCAGCCCCCCCTTGTCATAGTCGGCCACTAGCACCCCATATGCAATGCCCTGTCCTTTGTCCTCCCACACAAACCGTCTTATGCCATTCCGGAACTCTGCCATCACAGTGGCCGGCATATCATATACTCTCAACGTGTAACACAGCTAAGGCATTTATCACATCAACTCTCCCTTTCCACGTTAAGTGTCGCATCCTCCATAAGCCTAGGAGACTCTTCAATTGTGCCAATAACATCTTCCACATCTTGTCTCTGGCTACTGTGTACTGCGGCCCCATCCATACCCCTAGAATCTTCACTGTGTCTGTCACCCGTTGGAAACCCCACCTCCCCAACGTGCAGTCCTCGGTGTGACACACTAACATGGCTGACTTATGGTAATTTACCTTTGCTCCTGACGCTGCACAGAAAGTGTCC
>NW_018131713.1:0-1017 GCF_001952655.1 Monopterus albus
GCTAAGTGAGAATCACTGAGCAAAACATTCTGTAACATCGAAGTAAAATAAAATTGGCAAATTACTTTGTATCTGATACAAAACACAGACTAAACCCCTGTCTGGTAAATGTGCACGTCAGGCTGCTTCCTGCCTGTGTGCCAGTTTGGAGGAGGCTTCTGAACTTCCTCAAAGGCATCAAACAATGAAAGATGGCAAGAGCGGAAGTTGTTTCATTTTTTAAAACGATTGATGCTCCCAGCTGGCAAACATCGACCCTTTCCATCCCTGGTTCCTGAAGTGTTTTCTGTTTGGGTTTGCTTTTTATAGATTTGAACACTGTTTTAAACTTGTTTATCCTCGGGTAGAGTTACAGAGATGAAGGCTGTTTGGATTTTTTTGAATAATGGATTTTCATATTCCATTTGCATGAATGTGCTTCTTTCTCACTGTGACTCAACTCCTTCCCCTTCGCATCTCCATTCAGACCTTTGTCTCAGAAGCTGCTGACAGACACTTTTCCTCCTCCCTTTGTGTGGATCAGTACACTTGTGAGGGCTTGTAAGTTTTTTGTCCAGTGTTCAGGTTGTATGCAGGACGATTTAATAAAGTGTGTAAATTTGTGTGATTTCTCCTCCTTCAAGGACTCTGACGGAGCTTCTGAAGCAGCCAGGAGAGGCAGGAGTGGTGGATGGAGCCGGGGTTCATCATCCCATAGGAACCAACGGCATCTCGGCCAGGGCACTACGCGCCAACAACAGTCAGTCCTAAATATGTGTATTTGTGTATCTGTACACATTGGCACATGAGTTTGCGTGCAAGCAGACGGAGTACATGTGTAATTAGTGACAATACTGGCTCAACAAAAGTATCACAAATCTACAAATTGTGCAGTCAGAGGTTCAGTGGAAAAATAAGTTGTTCTTCAGCACCACTGTTTACAGTATTTCAACCATTTTTTCATTATTTGAGCTCATTTTCTGAGTGGTTTATTCACACACATGCAAGTCATAAGCAAATCCCAAGTTACTGTGGTGA
>NW_018131714.1:0-1017 GCF_001952655.1 Monopterus albus
TGTGATGGAAAAAAACAAAAACACCCTGCTTTCTCAACCACAGACCACAAGAGGAAGTTAGGCTCAGCCTGAGGACCCAACAGAAGAACCAGCATCAGTTCTGTCATTTTCTGAGCCAGCTGCAGCAGCAATGGGCAGTGAAACACTGAATACAGAGTGATGCTGAACCAGATGATAAAGATACAGATGATGTGGGATTCAGGGCAGAAAAGCCAGAAGAGCCTGAGGAACTAGTTGAGCAGAAAGATGAAGCTGTTGAGACTACAGAGGAAGAGGCACAGGAAGGTGATCCAGAGCAGTCCTGCTCAGCAGAACCAGATGTGGACTCCAGTGCTGTACTGAACAAACACCCGGAGAGATTTAGCAGTAAAAGATTGGATGGGCATGTACGAAAACAAGAAAGCAGATCTCTTAAATGTCTGAAGGTACTGCAGGCTTCTGTAGTCAGTGACAGTGCTGCGACGGCATTTCAGTAGATGTTGCACAGCAAAAATCAGTGTGTTAAAAGTGAGCAAGTAGCTTGTTGGTGTGTTCCTCCCCTGCATCATGGACTGAAGGCTTGTGTGGTCTTGTGTAGGTAGAGACAGTTTCATGGCCCCAAGAAAAAGAATGCTCATTTAATAATAAAGCTGTTTTCCTCCACAGTACTAATCTTTTAATCAATGTCCTCTTCTAGACATCGGGACAAGGTACTGGGACTCCTTCACAGAGAGATCAGGACCTCCGAAAAGAAAACCTCATGCTGGCCTCTGAGAACCTGGAGCTGCGCTTTCAGCTGGAGCAGACCAACAGAGACTTGCCAAGAGTCAAGGTGAGCATAACCCTGACCAGGGGGCGGCAGTTCAGTGCTTGATGTTGATGCGGGGTGTAAGGCACCTTCAAGGAATACAATAGTTTGACATTTAGTGATGTACACCTTTTCACAGCCAAGAGTTAGATGAGAACGTTGATGCCAGTCTTACTCTGTCTGGACAAAAAAAAATTAGCAGTGAAGAAGCAGCTTTATTTTATTGTCAT
>NW_018131715.1:0-1017 GCF_001952655.1 Monopterus albus
GCTCAGGACTCTAGAGGTTAATGTATATGTATGAAAAGCAATCATCCTACACAAGTAATCACAGCACACGTAGAACACAATATAAGTCTAATACTGTCTAATAATATGGTAGAGAGAACATTTGTTCCCCAAACATTGCCCTTTTCAGTTTAGCTCTGCATCTTTGTGGTCAGTCATACATTCAATTTTCAAATGAGTCAAACCTCTGCATAAAGTGGTGATCTACTGTGCTTCTGCTTAGAACTCAGCATTAAGGATATTGTGTTTAAGCAGCCGTAATGGGTGCGTATCATGAGCATGTAACACTAAGCTGCTTCATGTCTCAGGAACAAGATCATCCGCTTGCTTACATGGCTCTTTGGCTTGTATTACACTTTCTGCCTAATTGAGAGCATTATTTGCCACATGTTGCCACTGTTGTTGTGCCTGCCACTGACCTTGACTTCAATTCTGAATTATAATACAACCTCATTGATGTTATTTCACCTCATTCACACATACACATTTCAGTGTTGTTTTTATGCATTCCATTTGGTTTAAGCTTTTTAAGAACCACAATCTAGTTCACATGAAATTTTATTTTGTTAATGTTTTACCTGTGGAAAATCAGTGAGTTGTAATGGGTGGGTGTATTTGCGATGATCAAAGAAAAAGCAGATGAATGGGTCCAGCAGTGTCTCAAGAGATACAACCTTTATCAGCAGAGTCAGAGAAGCTGCAGTCCTCTGCGTAGCACCACTATTGTGTGTCAACAGCATTATGAATCATTATGAATATCAGAGCAGTGTCACACTCCACAGTAATAAGTGCCATTTAGTCAGAGTGGAATCTATCCAACCCTGTAATATTTCCCTGATTGTCAGATGCTTTCAGGCACGATGTCAGGTAAAAAAAAAAAAGGCCATCACAATGATGCAACTACATGGGACACACGCCCAAGATAGACACACACACTATGTTCAGATATACTGTACAAACCATGATAACCTCTTACCACTTACAAAGAACGGACAGATC
>NW_018131716.1:0-1016 GCF_001952655.1 Monopterus albus
ATGTTTGTCTCCACAGGTGTGAAGTGTTATTTTATAAAACTACAGAAAATTCTGACGTAGCTGACATTCAATCAGAATTTTAAGGCTCAAAAATACAAAGATACAATTAATTAATTTGTTGTTCTCATTCATCAAAATCCATTTAATTCAATGCTGTTGCAGCCTTGGATTGATGTTTCCATTTCTCATGTTTGGAAAGAGAAGCAAAGTTTTCACACTGTTAGGAAATAATGACACTGTAAACCTACAACAAAGATTTACCAGTAAATTTTGTAAGTCTATTTGTGTTATGAACGCTCGACACACATGTGAGCGAGCGGAGAAATTAGCAGACCCAGGCGGCTGGCTTCGGTGCAAGTAGTGATTTATTAACAATATTAAAGTAGTGCAAATATATACATATATACAAAGTGAAGGTGTGAATATAACCGGGTATCGACCAGCAGTAGTAGGAGTTATGGTACGTGGAGTGATGATGGGCCGGGCTGCAGGGGTCGGAATCACTCCTGGGCTGGTCGGGTTGGAGATCCGATTGACTGAGGAGGTAATAGGAGAGTTCAGTTAAATTGGAGACTGTGCATCGACCTGTGATGGTGGCTGGTGGAGCTGAGGGTGCCAGGATCCAGAGGAGAGATCCAAAAATGAAGAAGGAAGCTAGGAACACACAACATACGTAGAATAACAAAATAAGGAAGAGCATTAATCTTAGGTAGATCTGACGACGGAGAAAGAACTAGCAGGGGAGTGATGGGTGAGCTGAGTATAAATAAGGAGTGAGACAAAAAGAGGCGCAGCTGAAGAGTGTCAGAAAATCAGGGCAGGTGTATCTAATCAAAATAATCAGTGTAAGGGAGCTGACTAGGGCGAGAAAAAGAGAAGAGAGGAAGGCGCAGCCGGGCAAACCTGACAATTTGATATAATTCAATCCAGTAAGGGGCCAATAAAGAATATCAATTCTTGATATATTCATAAATATTATATAATATTCCATGGTTCAAAATAGACATGAATGACCT
>NW_018131717.1:0-1016 GCF_001952655.1 Monopterus albus
CATAACAGAAATAGAGCAGGTTTGCTGAATGAAATAAGATGGGGGTTAGGGGGGTTGCACGGTCTATTCATGCTCCAGCTCAGTGGGTCAAGACAGTCCTGCAGGGAAAGTGTCAGATCACATACAGTGACCACATGTGATTTACATTACTGTGTCAAACACAGAGATAATAATACAGGACAAAGACAGATGGAGCAGACAAATGCAGTTTTAACTTTGTGCAGTGAGTGTGGAGCAATTTCTACAGTTCAAAAGAGGAGTTTCTTTGCATCGTGACCTCTTATCTCCTTTAAGACAGTCGCAACAGCAAATTCCTGTTTTACTGTATGAATGTCTGCTCATAATTGGGTGGGGCAGGTGTGACTCAAAGAGATTAGCTCAGCAGTCAGTATTAAGGCTGAGGATATCTGCCACTTCAGATGGCATGTTTTAGCCACATATATTGTATGGAAAGGTCATTTTTCTTTTTCACCTTTTATTATACCACACAAGAGCAAAATTTAAATATCCTACTGTGACTGTGAATAATAATTGGCTTTTTATAGGTTTTTTTTTTTTTTTCTCCTCACAAAAAATTCAGGTTGGCTGATCAAAAATTCTTGAAGTAAAATCTTCTCCTTTCGTCCCCTCACCAAAAACTCCGAAATATCAATATACAAATACTGGGCCTCATTTACCAACATCTTCCTAAGTTTTTTCCTAAATTTGCTGTCAGAAATGTCTAGATCTGATTCATGGACTGGTGTCCATAAACATAAACAACATAAACTGTTGTTACAATGATAAATTCCACTGTCTTTGTAAGTTGAAAGCATGTTGCTGTCATTCCTGGTTAGCATGGGTAAACACCCTGCCAATGCCCATAAAAGGACATGAGACTACAGCACACACAGGAACTGAAAAGAAAAGTTGAGAAAGTCACAAACGCTATAAAGCAAATCTGAAGACAGTGGAGCAAACCAAGGAAAATCTTGAGTAGTTATGAACTAGAGAACAGCAAACAAGCTGTCATATTT
>NW_018131718.1:0-1016 GCF_001952655.1 Monopterus albus
TGAGGTGTGAGGATGCTGACATTTAACCAATCATTGGCGACTGATCTGTGTGAGTCACCAGTCAACCTAACATTCATGTCTTTGGACTGTGGATCGAAGCTGGAGTAGCCAGCGGAAACTCGCACAGGGGTTTGGCCACAGGCAGAGCAGGAAGACTCCACACGGAAAGGAATGAGGAGGAAGATGGTGCCGGTGTGCATGGCTGCTCGTATGTTGGTGGTTATTTGTCTTACTTTTAGCTGTTGGTACTCAACAAACTGAGTCTCTACTGGTTTATGATCACCAAACTCTTTTGGATATTCAATTTAAAGTCGGTGATTTCAACCTTTATGCTATCACATGGATTTCAAGATTTCAACCTTCATGCTATCACATGACAGTGCTAACCACTGCATTACTGTATTATCATTTTACTGACTGTGTTATGTTACTCACGATGCTGCCATGATGCTGCTGCTACCGAGAGCTGGGACGTTCAGGGAAGTTCATGTGGTGATTTATGTAAAAACTTCACAAAATATCAGAAAACACTGTTCATGGTTTGATCCATCTGAAATGAAAAAGTTACACAATCAAATATTTCTAGTAAATTACAAAAAATAAACTACAAATGACAAATAATTATTATTGTATCACAAACTAGAGAGAACTATCACAATTCTGCCCCATCTGCTTCCTGTCATGTGCTTTTATTTTGTCACCGCTTCCTTTTAGTCGCATCTCAGTTACGGACTCTTTAGTTTAATCGGTGTTCATAGGTTTCACCTGCTTCTGATTACTCACACCTGTGTCCTACAGCATAAAGGCAGCGTTTCCTCACTAGAACGCTGCCAGATTGTTCTAGACTCCAGCTCTGACTCTCCAGCATTAATTCTTAGCCTGACTCTCTAGTTTCTAACCCTGGATTTTGTATCGTGTTTTGCCTATTCCCTCCCAGATTCTGATTGCCTGCAAGTGTACCAAGCTTCTCATATCTCCTACCTGACTTGTCGAGTTTGGATCTCCTGGCTATATGT
>NW_018131719.1:0-1015 GCF_001952655.1 Monopterus albus
CACTACCAGTCAAAGTTTGGACACACTTTCAGTTCAGTGGCAAAGTGTGTCCAACCTTTTGACTGGTAGTGTATGCCTACCATCATTTCACAGAAGGAATTATTTTAATGAATTAAATGTTCAACAGTGACTTCACAGCATTTCAAATAAAGTAGGTCATAGCTTCTGTGACTTACTGTCACTTGCATACAAAGCTTCAGTGCATTAAGGTTTTTCTGAGTTGACTGTGTGCAGTCTCATGTGTCTTACAGTACCTTTCAGGAGGCTCCGTGGGCCCCTGGGCCTGGCTGCTGGAGTTGTCCCCCGAGGTGGTCATATTCTGGGTTGCAACCTGCTGTCCCAGCTGTCCACTCTGGGGGCCACCTCCCTGTCCCTGGTTGCCCATGCTCCCAAAGGGGGGGAAAGAGCTGGGCTTGGCAGGTGGCATCCCACTGCTAGGCTGGCCTGAGGATGTCGTCAGGTTGCTGGATGATGAAGAGCCATTTCCAGACCCATTGTTGCTGCTACTGATGTTGTTGGGAACAGAGGAGCCTGCAGTGCTCACTGGGCCCTGCTGGCTGACTGAGCTGGAGGCAGACTTTGACAGTTGTGTGGAAAATGACTGGCTGGACGAGGGCAGGGGACTGGGCTGTGTGAGGAGGGTGCTATCCAATGGCTGTGATGCAAGGTATGGAGCTAAAGGACAAAGAAAAACACACCATTGTACTTTTATTGATAACATGATACATGCTTAATGAACATAAAAAGCCACTTAGTTTATTCCATTCTAGCTTGACCTCTCTTACACTGATCATTCTGCTTTCACACTTCAAAGTTCTGCTCTCTTTCAAGCAGTCAAGGCTTTCTGGCTAGCAGTTTTAAAATAATCAAATGAATGGAACGTAGAAATTCAATAAAGAGCTGACTGAACCAAGCACTGTGTAACAGAAGAACCTAGGACCTTGGAGGATCAAAGATGCAACAGTTACCCGACCAACCCGAAGAAAACTATAAGTCATATAAAAACAAATTAACT
>NW_018131720.1:0-1015 GCF_001952655.1 Monopterus albus
GCAAAGGCAAAGGCTGAAGCACCCAAAGGTCAGTACTGATCACACTTCACACCTCTTCCAAAGTGACTCTGCGTTTTACTTACCTCTGCAGTCACATTTAAGCACTGCATTGAATGCAAGTGATTTTATACCAGCTCTACTTTGAATGTTGAATGTCTGTCCTGTAGGTCAGAGGAAAACCAGGCAGGCTCCTGGTGAATCCACCGTTAAGTCAGATGAGAATAAAACGTCAGACAAAGGGGACAAAAAGCCAGAGAAGCCAGAAGATAAAAAGAATGAGGATGACAAGTCTGTGGATCAGACGAAAGATCAGACGGAAGAAAAGACCGTAGCAAAGAAAGTCGAGGAAACTGAATTCAATGTAGGAGGTGTTTCTGTGTCTGTTTTGTGTCTGTGAGATCTATTCATGGTCTCACTTTCTAATCTCTGTTTGCTTTTAGCTGGAGACGACCAAACACCTGACTTTAGCTTTGGACAAAGTTAATGGCTCATACAACTTTAGTGTAAGTGTGTTTTTCTTAGCCATTATATGTGATGTGAAGCAGTGTTTCATTTGTTTTACCGCTGTGTGAATTTCTGTTCCTCCTCCACAGTTCCATGTGGTGGTTGGCCCGCGGGCAGAGGGTCTGTATAGCCTCAGGTTCTACTACTGTAAGAACAAGTTACCTGGAAACAGAGTGCCCTACTCCTTCACTGTAAGTTGAGTGTAACTATAGTGATACTGTGTGTGCATGCTCAGGTCTGTACATGTGTTAACCTGAACATATGCTCCACAGGTGGAAGTGACAGAGGAGAATCCAGGCGGCTATCTCTCTGCAGCGGAAATTCCTCTGTCTCGCCTTTACATTTGCATGGCTGGAGTCTTCTTCACTGCTGCCATGGTCTGGGTCTACATGCTCATGAAGCACAGGTACATGTGCATAGTGACATGACTGCTTGCTGAGTTGTGTTGCTCAATCTAACAGCTTCCTTATTTAAAGCTGCCAGATCACTGTGGAAAGAGTTTCTGCATATC
>NW_018131721.1:0-1014 GCF_001952655.1 Monopterus albus
TTATCACATTAACTTTGACAGCCCTAAAATAAGTATATAAAACTATTATCCCTTAGAATGAGTCAAATACTCTACAGGCAGCATCAGAATCAAAGTGTTTGCAGAATTAAATCTCCAGGCTGCATTTTGCAGTATCCTGAGTCTTTTAAATAAAATGAAGCTAAACATGACAGAAATGTAGTGCTTCATTCCATGAAAGCTCATTTGTGTTCATAATATACTCATTCTTGATCTGAGATATGGTTTATTCTTATGCGTGGGTGCATCTCTTTGCTTTAGTCACAGCCGTAATCAGTTTGTACTGAGCTAAATATATCAGCAGAGCAAAACAACGTGGATTGTTTTTCTCACCTGCCACCTCTTACATCCACCTCCGTTATATCCCTGCCTCCCCATCATTCCCCTAACCTTTACGTCTGTCTGTTCTGTGTGTGTTTGTGTGTATGTGTTTGTGTATGGGGGTCTCTTAGGAACGGGCTGCCAAATGGAGGACATCAGATGGCTTGATGGACGGCCTGACGACCAATGGGGTCCTGGTGATGCATCCAGCAGGGGAGTTTGTGTCTGAGCCGGCTCCGGGCGTCTGGAGGGAAATCTCAGTTTGTGGCAACGTCTTTGCCCTGAGGGAGACCCGCTCAGCTCAGCAGAGGGGAAAACTGGTAAGATAAGGTGGGGTTAATGGGAAAATGAGTCCTGTCTTTGATTTGATAAAGTCACAAGGGCTTCGGCTAATGACACTGATTTGACCCAAGAACCAGAAACGTGGCACTTCTTGTCTTGACCTGAGGGGTTACAGTGCCACGAACATGTGGATGCCCTCAGTATAAGCATGATGACACCTTTCCATGATACAAAAAACTTTTTAGCTGTCTTTATTAAAAGTTCTCACTGAGCTTTCTTCAGCAATACTGTAGTACTGACCTCCCACAATGGGAGACAGTCACACCCAACAATGCAAGGTACCACTGTGCAGTGTAAATGATTGTGAGCACAGAGAAACAGACTTCTGACCTC
>NW_018131722.1:0-1014 GCF_001952655.1 Monopterus albus
AAGGCCAAAGAGGAGATACTGTATATGTTAACGAAGGCTGGCAAAACTCTGTCAATACTGTCTGAAACCTTGACCTTGAAAAAGATTGTTTGAAACAACAAACCCGACTCATTGTTCATTTACTAGCTTTTCATGGAGGTTCCAACTGCATTTCAAAGTGTTCAACATCTGATGGAGTTTGCTCAGTTTTCACAGAGCTGGTTCAAACTGTAGCAAGTATGTGAACAACAGACTGATGATTTGATAAGTGAACAGGTTTATTGTGTCTTGCTGAAACCTGGTCAGCAGCAAGAATATGTCAGTCTAAATGAATCCACCCCACCTAGTCACTGTCACATCCCTCGAAGCACAGGCCGGGGTGGAGGTGTGGTGGCGATCTTCAACAAAAGCCTATTAATCAATCCTAGACCTAAACATAGTTAGAATTCATTTGAAAGTCTCACCCTGAGTCTCTCACACCCAAACTGGAAAACTCAAAAGCAAGTTCTATTTGTTATTGTATTGCATCTGCCTGCTCCTTATTCAGAGTTTTTAAGTGAATTCTCAGACTTTGTCTGATTTAGTACTTAGTACAGATAAAATAATCATAGTAGGTGACTTTAATATTCATGTAGATGCTGACAATGACAGTCTCAACAATGCATTCTGTTCATTATTAGACTCAGTTGGCTTTTCTTTTTGTCAAATAGTTTTTCCCCAAAACCCTCTTCTGTCTGACCATTTTCTAATAACTTTTGAATTTACATTAACGGATTATACTCTATGTGGGAAACAATTCCACTACAGTAGATGTCTATCTGACAATGCTGTTACCAAATTTAAGGAAATAATTCCGTCATTATTTACTCCAGTGCCATGTGCCAACACAATGGAGGGTGGCCACCTTAAATTTACTCCCACACAAGTTGATAATCTTGTTGATAGTACTGCAGCCTCCCTGTGTAAAACACTTCATATTGTTGCTCCTCTGAAAAAGCTGAAAATAAAGGCAGTTGTTGGGCTCCAGTTCTTGTT
>NW_018131723.1:0-1014 GCF_001952655.1 Monopterus albus
CTAATGGTGGCTAACGGTGTTAGCAGAGCTGAGACCAGAGCTGTCCGGAATCCGGTAGTGCAGCTTGGAGTTGGTGGGCAGCTCCTGCTCAGCGCTGTGGGAGCTGACCAATCAGAGTAGACTGGGCTTTTAGGGAGTGGGGGGGCTGGATGTTGCGGCATGCTCATCCGCTGGGCGTTTGTGTGTACTGTTAACCTCAGGCCCTACAGTCTGCAGCCCAGTGACCTGGCCACCCACACTTGTGACACTGGTCTTTTGTCTCCTCTCTGGCTGCATGTGACTGGTTTTGTCTCACCCCTCCTTCCTGCAGGAGTTGAGCCATGCTGGGGAGGGGCTCCTCTCATCCACTCATCTTTAGCCATGGTTGTAGGCACCTTCCACTCAAACTCCCAAATGTCACATTCAGGAGGATGAGCCTGCCCCAGGCTCTGTGTGGAGTGTGCATGTCCTCCCTGTTTTCTCCGGGTGCTCCGGCTTCTTGCCACGGTCCAGAGACATGCAGATGACTGTAGTTTGAGTAGTTTGGGTAGTTTGACTGAAGTGTGAACGGTTGTCAGTCCAGTTTGTGGACAGATGGAGCTAAGGGTGCAGTTTAGCTGTTGAGCTGACCCCGGCACATGTACGCCGATGTTTCTGATGTCCACTGTCACACTCAGAAAACAAACCCACAATCAGCTGAATCAAATCATCTGTAGGAAGAGGGGGCGTCCCCTAACCGTACGGTTGGTAGTTCGATCCCTGGCTTCTCAGAGTGAGTGTTTGTGAATGGGGTCATTGTGTAAATGTTGTAAAGCACTATATACAGTCAGTGCAGGTACATTTAGCATGAGCATTTAATCCCTCTGTGTCCTGTCATTACATGTGACCTGTGTTGTTTTGGATCTGGACTCTATCAGGCTACACTCCCAGAAACAATGCTCCATGTTAACATCCACAGTATCAGAGCAAAACAATAATCAGCTGTTTGCACAATGAAAAACGTTTCACTCCTGTTTGACCTTCTACTACAAAGCA
>NW_018131724.1:0-1014 GCF_001952655.1 Monopterus albus
AGCAGTTTCTGTGTATTTGTGGAAGATCGAAATCCATGGAAGCCACTGTCCCACAAATCTATTTTTTTCCCAGTCCCCACCACATCTCAGCTGACGAATCAAAAGACAAGTTCATACCTGAGGGTGTGGTTTGTAACATTTGTCTGAACGTGCTTTTGGAGTTGCACAGCATTGTACAGAACCATCAGGAAAAGTGATGTCAACATGGCACGGGGACATCATCATTGTCACAGTTAGTGAACACATTATGTCACGAGCCAAAAGATTAACCGGACAGGAGGGGGAAAGCAAAAAGGAATGATAAAAGGACAGATTATTCCATTTACAAGGAACTTTTTCGGAAAGCGGCCACTCCTCTGTGACTCCCGAGAAGCCAACAACAGGTACAGTATGCCTTGAAACGGGGAGTGGCATATTAAGTGTGGAATGCTGAGCTCCTGTGTCAACCATACACATGTGATCTTGACCACTGATAGTTACCTTAACTAGTGGTTCAAGAAACATTTCCTGGGAACACAGTGAGTCACCTGTTACCGGTTCTGGGCAGCCCTAATGTTGAGGCAACTGCTGTGAGCTTGATGTTGGGCTGATGGTGGGAACTGCTGAACATATCCATCCTGTGAAGGTGGGTAGACTTGATACTGATATCGCAGTGCACCCTGCGACTGCTGATATGAAAAGGGACATTTATGCGACCAATGTCCTCTTTTGTTACAAATCCAGCACCTGTCATCTCTTGACGGAACTCTTGTGAGAATCCGAGGTCCTTTACCTCTTCCCCGTGGTCTGCCACGATACTGAGGTCCACAGTGCATGGGAGCAGAATCCCACTGATAAAGTGGTGCGGTCGGCTGTTGAACAAAGGATTGCTGCTGTGCATATGGGTGTTGTGAAATATTGAAGCATTTAGGTTGCTATATAACTAAAGCACTAATATAGTTTGGAAATTGTTACTTTAATAAGACACTGGGGGCAGCACGGTGGCAAAGTGGTTAGCGCCGTTGCCTCACAGCG
>NW_018131725.1:0-1013 GCF_001952655.1 Monopterus albus
AACAAAGAAACTAAAAGTAAAGAAGCTTTTCTGGGTGAAATCTGATGACTAAGGTTTAGACAAGCAACCTCATCTATTGAGAAAAGAGCATAAATCTACACCATCATGTTTGTCAGCTATATAATTGAGCTGACAAACATGAACGGCTTCCTAACTATACATACTGTGTATGATACAGCAAAAAAGCCACAACAACCTAATCCTGATCTATTTGTTACCTGGCCATCGCTGCATTATTATGGGCTAACCTAGGCAGCATCAACATTCAAGTTAATAAATTAACAAACAGTGAAGCTCTGACAACAAAATCCGAATAAAATCACCTGGACATTGAAGGCAATGATATAAAAAAGCTGTGCCTAATGGTGCTACATTAGTTATGCAGCAATGCAGTTACAAGATAGAAAAGGAAGTGAGAGCTTGTGTTGAAACCACTGTGTTATCAAAGATGGTCCATCTGCGGCTACACTCAATTCCTGTCACATTTATCTGTGCTGGACAAACAAAACAACTTATCAAGCAGTAAGCTCAAACAGCTGCAGTCAAATATTTGGTTTTAGATAAGAGGCCTGTGATTGTGAATTATACTGCTTTTTTTGTTCTTATCTTTGCTGCTTCATCCATTTTCTCCCCAGTAATAATAAGACAAAATGCTGCCATGTCTCAACCAAGCTTGTCTCTCTGTTCCACTACAGACTTATCCACTTGCCCCCCCAGTACTGATGAAACCAAAGTAACTGTGGGACACACATTCAGCACAACAAATAATACTTTTTGTTAACCCCTTTCTGACCCCACCCTCCCCTGGGCTGTGTTAGGCTTTCTTTATCACACACAGAGCAACAGAGCCTTGCGTATGGCTGTTCGGTAAAATACTACATCTGTCTGGAGACAGCAGACCCAGTTTTTAGTACAGCAACATCAATAGATACTTGAAAAATGTAAATCCCAAATCTAATATCAACTCCCCAGGGCCTTAGCCTCTGCATCAGATTTGAGAAGATGTGACAGAA
>NW_018131726.1:0-1013 GCF_001952655.1 Monopterus albus
CCACACAGAAGTTCCCTCATTTGTGCCTTTATTTTGTTTTGTGTGTGCCATTACACATTTTTATATTAAGGTGTTATGCTTCCTGTGGTATTCAAGATGATTTATTCCCTGCTCCTACAATTCGTAATGATGCCAGCAAATGGCAGATGTGTGATCTGCATTATGTTTTTCTCTTTGGTGTGAACGTACATGTTAATAATGATGTTATGACAATGAAACCTTTGTTGGCTGATATCATTAAGTGTGCAAGTATATTGTGTAAATGAACAGCTACTCATAAACAATGTCATATATCATACCTGATATTAAATAAACTGTTTTGCATTATGTAACAATGGAATGTTAACTAATTTTTTAAATATTTGAAGTACACTGATCTGATCTGCATCCCTTCTATTGTTGACAGATGGGAAGTCAGACTGTGTCATGAACAGGGCTGAATGTAAAACTCTAGTAGTTTAGTTTAATTCTTTGGTGGTCTTTACCTGTGATGTCAAAATTCATTATTATATGCTAACAACTTATAAGTAACATTATACAGGGATAATAATAATAATAACATATTTTTATCAGGCAGAGATACAGTACAAATGTTATGCAATACATACAGTAAAAGCATAAAAAAATGTAAATGCTTCATGTTACAGTGCAAGAAGTTGACTCATTAATATAGACTGATTACTCTAAAATCTTGCCTATATATAGAAGTGACATGAGCTTAATAAATGAGGAGATGCAACTAGCATAATATCATTGTATATCATCTGTTGGAATGATAAGGCCCTGGGAGGCCTTTATTATACAACTGAGCCTTGTCATTAAGGGCTTTGTGTGTTAGAAGGATTTTAAATTCTATTCTGTATGTCTGTGCAAATTCTCAGTCATCCAGGTCATAGTAAGCTGAAAAAAATCAACGGAACTAGATTTCGAGAAATCTAGTCCAGTTCTAGTCAGCTTCTATTCTAGATTTTACAGGGAGTCAATGCAGAAAAGCTAATATAGGAGAGATATGA
>NW_018131727.1:0-1013 GCF_001952655.1 Monopterus albus
CTTCTCTTAAGATTGTATGAGCATTTCTCTTGTAGTTTCGACCTCGAACTCAGAGAGACGCTGTTGACTAGTATGTATCAGTCTTACACCAGATGTAGTACCTCCCATCATCTCTGTATATTAGAGACAGAAGAAAGACGGAGAGATGCAAGAAAGCACTGATGCGGATGATCCAACAGAAATTAAATACCAAGACATTGGACGGTCACTTTTGAACTACTCTTGGAAGATTTTCAAGACCCTGTTTTGACAGTGGATTTATGATACATTTAAAAGGGGATTAAAAGGTTTACAGAACGACTCAGAGCCAAGGCGAGGTCGGACATAACAATGAAACGGCAAGTACTGTTGTTTATCTTGGTTCTCTCCTTCAGCACAGTCCTTGGACAGGTCAGCTACTCCATTCCTGAAGAAATGCCGATAGGTTCCTTCGTTGGTAACATAGCTCAGGATTTAGGTTTAGATGTCACAAGACTGAAATCCGGCAAGGCTCGTGTTTTTACTCGAGACAGCATTGTGTACGTCGAGTTAAACAGAGAAAAAGGAATTCTGCTGCTTAAAGAAAGGATCGACCGAGAGGGGCTTTGTGGACAAATGACGCCCTGCGCTTTGCATTTTCAGATTTTGTTGGAAAACCCCATGGAATTCTACAGTATCACAGTTGAAATCACAGATATAAATGATAACCCTCCGACCTTTCTTACAAACGATGTTCATTTTAATATAAGCGAATCGGTGCTTAGTGGGACTACATTCACTTTAGATAGAGCGACCGATCTCGACGTGGGCGAAAATAGTTTAAAAACATATGTCCTCAAACCAACAGATATGTTTTCTCTTAGAATAAATAATCAAGGAGATGGTAGTGAAAATGTCGAAATGATGTTAAATGCTCCACTTGACAGGGAGAAAAATGCAGAGTTGGCTTTGATTTTGACAGCGGTAGATGGAGGCGAACCGCAGATGACGGGAACAATGCAGATCCACATCACAGTTTTAGACGCTAATGATAA
>NW_018131728.1:0-1013 GCF_001952655.1 Monopterus albus
CACCCCTCAGGGCCTTGGACAACTGACCCAGCTTTCCTCTACATCAGCAGCCCTGCTCCTCAGAATAGCCTTTAATGTCATGCTAATAAGACACTGTAAAATTTGTATTTTTAAAACTAAAGTATTACATACACTTGGATTAAACAGTAATCAGGAAGTCTATTTACCCAGATGCAAATAGGCTGTACCTCTGAATGACAGTGGCAGTCTATTAACTCATTACTCTCTTTACTGTAAGTCCTCAGCTGCTTTCCTGTTGCTCATTTGCAGCCAGATCTGATAAATGTTATCTTTCTGGGACATCCAATCAGCAGCCAGTAGCCAGCATCTGCAGGCAAATGTGGCTGTGCCAGATAATAAGATTTCTCTCCCTTACGTATATCTTGTTGTCTTTCCTCTGGTTGCTCTTCTAAAAGTTCATGGGAAATGAAGTGATAAAGAGGACACATGGACTGAGTGGGTGAGAAAGCTGTGAGTGAACCACAACTGTTTGGTCTACAGTAAATACAAATGAATCTGGCGCTACTGGGCACATCTTACAAATCTGCAAAACTACCATTATGTTCTGTTTATGATTCCATTACAAATCTTACAAAATGTATTTAGACACATCAAAGGGAAAAGGGGAAGTACAAGCTTTGACCCTATTTGGTCTTCACCTGAGTCAAAATGGACATAATACAAATAAATAGTTAACCTAGATTAGGCAGATTTGTCATTGGAGAGTAGATTTACCATGATTTAAAATATTTTGCTTATTTGATCCAAGGTGGGAGCCACAGAGCAAATTGCACTGATTATGGAATGTGGCACATGGCAACAAATCAAAGTCCAATATTCGCTCTGTTGTTGCTATACTTTTGGTCTCCACCAGCTAACAAGATAGTGCCAGTATTTTTTGGAGCTTCTTCTTTGTAAATTGCAGCTGCTACTTTTGCAGAAAGTGATAATAGAAAACAGAGAACAATGAGCTGAAAGATGGCCTACCTGGACAGGTCGCCGGTCCATCACAG
>NW_018131729.1:0-1012 GCF_001952655.1 Monopterus albus
TTGACAATGCATCCTTTCAGCCAATAGTCCTGAACACTTCAAGTGAATATTTCATTTGTGCTGTGGCCTTTAACTCACAAAATGTCAAAGACTATTGTAGCGTTGAGGGCAGAGAGACAGTTGGCAGGATCCCCCATATTGGCCCTCTGGGCAGTGTGTATGTAGCCGAGGGTTTGGTGGGGATTGTGTGTTTGTTTTATTTTGTTGTTGCTGTGTGTTCCCCAGTGGTGTGTGTAATAAAATAGCGGATCGTGGAGTGCAGAAAAGGCAGTCTGTGTCCACGAGTCCTTCAACCCAGTTGACGTTACATTGTTATGAAGCACAGAGAGGTGTTTATTGAATAATTACTGTCCTACAAGCACAACACAATATATAACACAGCTGCCTGAATGTGTACCACACTGTGTACATATTATTGGATTGATATGAAGCAAAATTAAACCAATAAGAAGGATCAATATCTGGCTTCTTTTCACTGCTTCACTAACTCTGTCGCCAATTTTTCTCATATCCGAAGTGTATGTACGCTCAGGTGAGAGTTTAACTATAAGCGGGATCAAGGCTGTAACTAGATACTGTAATTAAAACATCCTCCTGAGTGAGTATTTAAATATTTACATACATGCTGTATATAAAAGATGTGCTACTGTTGGTGAATGTACCTTTTATAAAGAACCGTCAGTGAGATGGGTGCCTTTTTCTTAGCTTGAGCACCTGCCCCCCCCAAAATATCTGTACATAGCCCTGCAAGTTAAAACTAATTTCACGGTTGTACTACAACATCTGGTTGACGATGGGCACTTATTACATAATCCAACATATATACAACATAACTGGACATCAAAATGGACGCACCTTGGGTCGCAGCCACTCAATCTCCTGTTTGACCTTTGGGTCTAGATCAGGTTTATCGATGGATTTCTCCTCAGCTGGAAAGGTTGGATCACAAAACAGCTTACCAGACTTCAGAAACTCCATACAGAGAGTCTTGTAGTCTTGGCCCTGAAACTTG
>NW_018131730.1:0-1012 GCF_001952655.1 Monopterus albus
GAGGAAAATGGATGGATGGATGAACTTTGACTTGTCAATCTGCCAGATCTTTCAGGATAATTGTGTGGGTAGTATCTTCAAGGTGAGACAAAGCGTGATGACCATAAAATGTAGACCTATGCTTAAAAAAGTATAACCTCAAAATGGTGGGCACATTTATTAGCCAACTGCACAAGTTACCTCCAGCGAGTTATGCTTTCAACACGGGCCGCATTTATCATTTCCAGACCCTCCTGCGGAGAATATTCTGGTCTGACCGCGTCTCAATACCAACTTCATGCGAGTATGGGCCTGTTCTTGCGTTATGCACAGACGCGTATAACTTGAGGACTATTTTTACACAAGAACGCACCGGCAACTCCGGCGGAAGTTTGACTATAAGTTAACTTAACGATAGGACATCCTGTGATAAAACAAGTTTATGTTACCTGAATGTTTGTTGCTACTTGTCATATGCACTGGCAATCACGTTTAATGTAAATGAATCCCTTGTTACGGGGGGTTAATGCACATTGTGTAAAGAAACGTGGCACGTAAATGGACGTAAAGCGCAGAGTAAACTGTCTGGGAGTCGTTGGCCTTTACGGCAGGGTTTGACAGTTTCTGGAAGGGGTTTAGTTGAGCTTAAAGAGCGACAACAATCACCTTACCTTAGTTACCGGGTGTCCATCCTTACAGGCTGCAACTGCTGCCTCGGCTGATAAACCGTTATCGCTCATGTTTTACGTGACAAACCAGACTAAAGCGGACTAGAGCTGACTAGCAGGTAATGGGTTCCAGATGAAGTAGTTCTGACAACAGCTTCCGGTGCGAGCTTTCAAAATAAAGGTCACACTGACGCGTACCACTGACCCTATATAAAAGGGACCCTACACAATGAATCTACTAATTATAGAACAGCTGTGGTAGGGTATTTGCCCTCTCTGTAATTAAGAGTGATTTGACACTTCATATAGAATGGCCTATAAAATAGGCCATTTCCACGTTTCATTGTTCCTGTATCCAGCTTACA
>NW_018131731.1:0-1012 GCF_001952655.1 Monopterus albus
AAAATGTAGACATCCATGCTCTAATGTCATCCAAGCAAGCTGATATTATATAATGATATAATGGACTTTAACACCAACGTGGACAGCAGCGTTGTGCTTTCAGTGAATAGACCTGCACGTAGCTCTAAAAGCCTCTAGATGCCGCTGTGAGCCCTCTAATGATTAAAGCATAAAACATCAGAAAAGCATTCAGACAATCGTATCTTCACGCTTCGAAACAGGTATTGTTATCTTATCAATATACTGTTTATTTTTATTCTTCTTGGTGTGTTTAATTACGTACCTTGAGTCCAAACAACTGCAACTGCGTAACAGCACTTACTACCCTTCTTACTGCACTTCCTTGTCACTGCCCATAAATCGTTATACGCATGCGCCATTTGTGTCGTGTTGTGTTCACTGACTCGGATAAAGTGGGAAAGTAGATGGCCTAACAATAACAGAATCTTTCTTCCAAATAAAATTTAATAAACCTGCATCAAAAGTACTATTGCTGTAATAGTAACAGAAATTTAAACCCGCCAATCACCATTTATGTCCCTTAATGATAAAGTCAAATTTATTTTATTTTTGTATCTACCTTTGGACACAGATTACCTTTTAAACCTAGATTAGTTAGCAGATATACTGGTGCATCTCTTATGCCTGTGACTGAATATACAGTAAAATTATGTGTTCAGGACAGTAAAGACAACTCTTCCCAAAGAAAACCACTTTATTTCACTCTGACCCCTACTTCCATAATTTCCATAACTTTCACACATTAAAGGTTTCATCATTTAATAATAATCCTCAAAAAGTGTAAATAAATGCATTCGTAGAGCAAAATAAGCTATGAACTGCAGACAATGTGACCACATGCTGCAGTGAGCAGCAGCTCCAGCAAAGCACCTCCATGCAGTCACCTGGTGGAAAAGAGCCACTGTGGCCCCCTGTGAGATGGCTGAGGATCAACTCCTCCAAAGAGAAGGCACACATTTCCAAACACAGTTGGCATTTAAATACTGTCAAC
>NW_018131732.1:0-1012 GCF_001952655.1 Monopterus albus
TGTACGCACCTCCGCTGCATAGATGAATGAACGCTCTTGTGCTATGGCCTCTAGTCCTGTGAAATTGAGGAGGATATAGGCCCTTGTCTTGGCAGGCTTATCGTGGTGCGCCACTGCGATAAAAATGTCCTGATCGAAGATTCGCCATTTGTCGGCAACATTCCCTTCAAAAGAGAGTGGGTCAGGCCTCTGAAAAGAGTCCACCATGGTCACCATGCAGTATTGGGAAAACTTTCATGAGCAGTGTCTGCCGTCTACAAAAACGGTGTACTCAGGCGAAAAGTCCGTGCGGTCTTCTGACACCATGTTGCATGTCTCAAGAATTAACACCATGGCCTCTACAGGTGAATGTGGCATTTTATTCACATGGTGTAGCTGCTGTCATGGAGTCGGTGCAGTTTTCTGTGCATCCTGTGAAGGTCATTGTTATGCAGCAGATAAGTTTATGAAGTTGCACATTTTGTTTGTGTTTTGCATTTCTTATGCAACATTATGAATGGTATTTGTTTTTGTATATTGATAGTTTTATTTTGAATACAATTAGTCCCATAAGTTTTATTTTGTCGGAACTATTGTTTCCGCTGTGCTACTTCCGGTCCTTCGACGAGAGAGAAGACTAGTAGCAGAGAAAAGGGCAGAAGAAAAGGACACTCAATAAGTTAATTTAAGAATTTTCTTTGAGTTTTACTACCAGCCTTTGCTCACAAGCAAGCCAAAGTGTTCTATGGTGTTTGGTATAAAGGAAGACCACATTAAATATCAGTGAAAAGAAACTCCTGTCTTCGTGTGTGACTGAGGCCGGCATACATGGTTTGTGTTACATAAACACGTTACATACATCCAGACCTATTGCTTGTCAGTTCCTGGCAGGTAGATCCCACGAGGGAGGGTCTGCTTTTAAAGAGCCCAACACATTTAAAGTGCAACATATTGGAATACACAAACCACAATGTATTTCTGAACAGATTATTTATCACAATGATCTACAGTGACTATAATTAAATGTATAATG
>NW_018131733.1:0-1012 GCF_001952655.1 Monopterus albus
TTTTACCATCCTTTTCTGAAATATGTGTCTGTTGCTTTGTTTGTGACTGTGAAGTCTGTGTGATGCTCTTGTAAGGGGCTTTACAAATACACTTACGTACTTGCTTTTCTGGGCTATACGAGTCCTCCTGACCACTGCTTAGACTCTTCCTCTGTAGACAGAGGCCAGATGTTGGGCCACCTGGACACAGCGACAGACAAAACAGACATTAGTTATTCAGCCAGACTCCAAACAGAACCTACTGACAGATCATGGCTCCTGGGGAGTTATGCTGCATTCAAATAGCACCTTTTGATATTAGATCAATACCCCGGATTAACAGTCAAGTCACTCATGGGCAGATGCTGCGGGGAGACAGCATGCTTTGACTGTGATACATTATGTGCCAGAACTAAACAAAGAAGTTATTTCAATTCCAATGGTTTTGTTACTTTTTTCACAAAAGGTCAAGTGCTGTCAAAAATATCAGCATATTGACCTTTTTAAACATTCCAGAAACATTGGGATCATAGATTATGCTTTCTTTCACTCTTTCTTGCAAACAAAGGGTTAAAACTCAGTCACACCAAAGTCGCAGGGGGCTGCAACTCTGCGCTTGTCATTTGCAGGTCATTGTACAGTTCATTTGAAGTCTAACATGGCATGGACTGTCCTGGTGATGTGTGTGTACTGTCAGGAGAACAGAGACACTGCAGGATGACATCAGGCTCTGTTACTACTTGACTAGATCTGTTCACACACCAGTAGCTCATTCACTCACACTCCAACACCTATACACTCTGGTGAAATCCGCCAAATATTGTCATGTTTCTGAAATTCTGATAATTGCCCCCCTCCCCATCTGACCATGCTGCTACACCTGTGCAAAGTTTTCTGACGCTGTTGCAGCAAGCTTGCTTGTCATCATCTGTGAAATTCTCCCTGTTTGAATAGTTAATGGCCAAGATTGGTGTTATTATATATTTTTCTTACTGACAGCAAATAAATCTATATTCACCATGAGTCTGAAAAA
>NW_018131734.1:0-1012 GCF_001952655.1 Monopterus albus
TTTAAAGGTAAGTATTTTATTACTACCGCCGGCGTGATAAGCAACGTGTGAGCCTTTAAACAAAAATCTTCCTGTTTTCTTTGTCTCAGGTGAAGCTTTTGATACATCCCAACCAATAAACTATGCAGTCTCTAATATAATCTGCTCCATGGTCTATGGCAGCAGGTTTGAATATGATGATCCAGAGTTTACATCCATGGTAGATCGAACAAACAGAAGAATTCAACTTGGGGGGACACCGTCAGTACAGGTATCATTTTATATTTATGTTAAGCTCAGACCTTCAGCCTTGAATTAAATTACCTGATAAAACTTTATTTTACATACTAATGTTGTTTGTAACAGTTGTACAATGTGTTCCCATGGATTGGCAAATGGTTTGCCAATGAGGAATTCAAGAAATTGACTGAGGCCATCAAGAAACAGACCTCAGAGCTGTTCAGTCGGCTGAAAGAGACCCTCAATCCACAGATGTGCAGAGGTTTTGTGGATGCGTTTCTGGTTCAAAAGCAAAATCTGGAGGTCAGGAAACATATAATTCATCACAGTTGATATTATTACGTATGGAGCTGATCAGAATGTTTTTTTTTCATTACTACTATAGTTCCCCTGTTGATTTTGGCCATGACTGTGGCCACAAAAATGGATGTGCTGAGACAAACTCATTGTTTCTGCATCCACTCACAGTCTGTATAAAAGTGTTCTTGTTCACTGTGCAAGTTGCCCATGTCTGTCCTTGAGTGTGGTCGCGGAATTAGAGGAGCTAAAAAGTGGAACCGACTCTAAAGTTTCTTCAGGCCTTTGCTACTTTGAGCACATACAGTATGAACAATAGATTTGTCTGGTTAATCTCCTTGGTGCAGATTCCAGTGTCATGACAATATACTGATATGTATCCTCAAGACTCACATTTCTTACTGTTTATTACATGGCTGCTCAAATTGTGAATAAACTGTTTGCACTACTCTGTGTTTCTTTTTTCACAGGAAGTATTTTTGAGCCCAAGCTTATT
>NW_018131735.1:0-1011 GCF_001952655.1 Monopterus albus
TCCAGCTGAGGATCCAGCTGGACGGGCAGTGAATGAGATCAAAGCTCATTTTAGAACCTCATTACCTGAGTTCAGATACAATCCTGTAGAACCAGAGCTACAGTTAGAAGAGGGCCTACACTAGTGTAATATTTATCAGAGAACAAAAACGTTGACAGGGACAGCAGATAAAATACCTAGTCTGACAAGTTTAGGGAGTTTTACTGCTATAGTTCTTTGTGTACTGGGCCTCATTCGCCTCATTAGCCTAGTGATAGTGGTACTCATATTGTGGTGGGAAATAAGGTCCCACATACACTGTGAGAAAAGAGCTAATGTCCTGATTCCACTAGAGTTGGTTTTTAATTTGGGTAAAACTTCCACTTTAATGATAGATACATGTGACATTCTTGACTGCTCTTTATGGCCACAGCAAGAGAAATTAAGACAATTTGATAAATATATTTGTATACTGTCCTACGTCTAGTTTAATGTTAGTGTTTTACTAATCTTACTAATCTCACTAACCTCACTAATCTTACCAGAAATTTAGTTATTAGGTTTCAGGAGCAACTGGCAGCCACTTCTCTTATGTTGTATCAGAACAGATTGGCATTAGACTTCGTTCTGATTGAAAAAGGGGGTTGTACTCACATCCCAAATAACACTGCTCCTGATGGCTCACTTACTAGGGCCCTGACAGGGTTGAAATTTTATCAGAGGAGATGGCTGAACAGTCAGAAATTAAAAATTACATAGATGATTGGTCTGTTAAAATTTTTGGCAATTGGAAAAATTTAGTGATTTCTTAGCTACATCTTTTGTGGCAGCAGTTACTTTGCTGACCTTGTGTGGATGCGGCTGCATCCCCTGCATTAGGCATATTTGTCTAAAGTGTATCACCACTGCCACTGATAATAGATATCCCAATATGAAACTATGCCCATGATCTCATTCACTAAGCCCGGTGAGTCTGAGGCTGAAGAGGACCCCTCAACGAGGAAAAAGACCATGACCTTTCTACATATTATT
>NW_018131736.1:0-1011 GCF_001952655.1 Monopterus albus
GCTGAGTATCGGATCAGTACATCCCTGCTAAAAAGGCAACACACATTTCTTTCACAGATCCTCAGAGGTGGTGGACTAATGGGGGGGAGAGGTGGTCCTAGAGGAAGCAGCTACTGTTTGTGGGTCCAAGATGAGGTGAGAGAGGGGTGAAGAGTTTTGCCTTTCAAACCTACAATGGTAATTGGACTGTATTTACAGTGCCTTGCGTAAAAGCAACACAGCTCATCACCCTGAACACACCATCCCCACTGTCAAACATGGTGGTGGCAGCATCATGGTTTGGGCCTGCTTTTCTTCAGCAGGGACAGGGAAGATGGTTAAAATTGACGGGAAGATGGATGGAGCCAAATACAGGACCATTCTGGAAGGAAACCTGATGGAGTCTGAAAAAGACCTGAGACTGGGACGGAGATTTGAGCTCTCCACAGCTGGGTGGGGTGGTCTCTTGTACCCGGTGATATTCTGTAGGCTCCTCCACACTGACGATGGTTCGTTGGCCCGGCACTGATTTTTCAGTCCTCCTGAGTAGCTCCTTTTTGCTACTCTGATCTCCTTTGTCATTGCATTTCTGGCCTGGTTATACAGAGTCCTGTCCCCACTCCTGTAGGCCAGGAGCGTATCTAACTTTTTAAAAGTGTGGGGTATGAGGTTTTTCTGGGGTGGGGGTATCTGAGCAAGACTGAAGCGGAACGCAACTAAATGTATTTTACACACCTCTCTTATTTATGACATATAGAGTTTACCTACCTCTAAATAGAGTTTGCACCAAATTCAACCAGGATATTCAATATTCTGCTTGCTATCATTATCAGCGCAATGCAGTTATAGCTTACTGTTTCTGAATTACACTGCATTATCTACATTTTATGCCCAACCCTTATCAACACTGTAAGAGCCATTTATGCCACTCATTCATATTTTTACAATTTACCCACCTCTTTTTTTAAGCACACTCCAATTCTTAAAGTTGAAGAAATAAATTCTTTGTATTGTTATTCTGTAGAAAAAAGG
>NW_018131737.1:0-1011 GCF_001952655.1 Monopterus albus
GGGAGCCTCGGTGTCTTTCTTATACTACCACTGGGAGGTGCTACAGTCAGACATGTTCCTACTGTGCACATACAGAAGAGGCTCTGAATACTAATCTTCACTTTTTGAGTCTGTGTTTTCATTCTAGGAAAAGGAAGTTATTAAATTAAATACACAGCTGCTTTAATTCTCTTATTATGCCTCTAATTTTTGTTATAAGTGTGTAAGCCCTCACCATCTTGCACATGTTCCGGGATGGACTCCCTGCTGTCGTAGCCCAGGGAACAAGCACTGTCTGGACTGTGGCTGCCCTGGTTCTCACTGAGGATCCCCTGTCCTTGCACCCTACAGCTCTGCTCCTTCACCATGTAATCACTGATGTATTAAAACACAGTGAGGTGGAAACAATAAGCAAAAGAGGTTGAGGGGAAAAGCAAGAATACATAATAAAAATAGCACTTTTGTTCTTTTCAGTGACATTGTGTTTACTTGGTGAAACTGTGTGGGGGAGGGAGGTACCTGCCCTGTAGACTTGTGTCATCCTTGTTCTCTTTTGGATACAGAGCAATTCCATCAGTCTGCTTGATGCCCTTGGGTGGGTGTGAGGACAGCCAGTCAGCGTGTGGCTGTGGCCGATGCCGCTTGGCTGTCTCTTCCAACAGCTGCTTTAATAGAGAAAATGAGCAGGTGAGTGGAGCTGCAGAAATGAATGCTGTAACTGCTACTTCTGTACATTTACAAACATGTGAACACCCCTCAGTTTCTTTCTCTTACACGCATATGTATGCATACCATGGGTTCCTGCAGGCTGAATGTGCTCCCTCGCGGTCTGTCATGAGCGGTGCAGCCAGGGCTTTTCTTGTTAGCAAAGGTCTCCAGCTGTCTCAGTTCCAGCATAGATTTAACCACCAGTTCCAGAGAGCTCGTGTGATGAGACCAACGCCTCCGAGGGCACTTAGCAGAGTCTGGGGTGACCTGGCTGATGACTCCATGCTGGAAATGAGAGTTGGAAATGTACAAGAACCGAGTTAA
>NW_018131738.1:0-1010 GCF_001952655.1 Monopterus albus
CTGTTTATTATTATTATTATTAATAAAGTTCAACTGGCAATAAAATGATAAAAATGCAGTTCAGTTGATGTCTGGTGGTGCAGAGCATACCCTGTTAGTGTAAAGTTCTTATGCTGTAACCAAACAAAAGCAGTGTCCTGCAGAGACAGACCCAGTTTACAACACAGCAGGTGTTTCACTGTGACAGAGCTACAGACACTACTACAGCCGTATGCTAGTGTAAAGACAGGATATCCAGGTTTGGAAAATAATCTTAAAACGGTCACCCTCTGCTTTCATAGAGCCGAACGTGGCTTCATGATTTAAAAACAACTTAAATTTACAGTTAAGTTTTACATCCAACTAAGAATCAGTTACCTCCTCTGTTGGAGAAAGTTGTCTGACGGACGCTGTCGACTTGTTTCCTCTCAGTGTGAGGAGGGATGGTGCTGCAGCGATGACTGTGGTCAGGAGGAAGGGGACTTTCTATACCATCACCAAGTCCTCAGACTGCTGCCATGCCCTTATTTGAACATATTTTTCAACAATCAGGAATCAGGAAGAAGATAAGACATTATTCAGTTAGATGTAGGAAGTTAAGTCTGAATTCTGTCTTTCATTGTCTGTGAAATCTCTTTGCTCTCGCTTCGTTTTCAGCCAAGCATGAAATGATTACCAGATTAAACAGTGCACACACAGGTGCAATCAAACATTGACTGGAAATCATGTGTAAGAGTCAGAGAGGTGTTTGTGGCCATACAAGTGTCAGTGATCCAGGAGGAAGAGGAAATCAAAAGGAATCTGCTGGTCCTGAACCAGTTCAACCAGTTTCTAAATCTCCTTTGAAGATGATGTGACGCTCCGCGGTGTCATGAGCAGAAACATTTTTCTTGTCCTGTTGAGTCAGTGAGATTATCGTAGTGAGAGGTCAGGTTTCACTTTGTGCCACAGGATTTGTAGTGTTGGTTTTTGGTCGTCTGGAAGCAGAAGAACTTGAAAACATGAATCATAACTTTTGGAGAACAGCTCAT
>NW_018131739.1:0-1010 GCF_001952655.1 Monopterus albus
TATTGTTTCTTTCAGTAAAAAGGTTATATTGTTTATGTGTAATCTTGTGTATAATATTTTATGTCTTTGAATGCACCAACAGTAACATTCCCACTCACTGGCATAACCTCAAGACAATAGCAGAGCACTTGAAGTCCCCTCTTGAGGTAGAAGCTACATGCCAAAAGGGGGGACTTAAAACCTCACTGAGCTGTGAAAAGGGGAATTGCACAGCTCTGCTAAGTTGTGAATGTGATGCTCTGGGTATTTGTCTGCATCACATAAAACTGCAAAACAATGTAAGGCAACATAAAATGGCTTATTATTTTGTCAATATTTATGGCCACAACAGTATGAATGTGTGTTCTGCAGTTCTCTTATCCAATATTTGCCCCAGTGAGACTCCTTCTACTGTAGCACCTGCAGAGTTAGCAGGTATTAGAATGTTAACAAATTTGAGTGGTTCCTCAGGAAGCATCCACTGGGTACATTTAAGCTTTGCCCAAAGTAAATGGGGCTCCACTGCAGACAAATGAGAGACCGAAGCCAGTGTTGGCTGTCCTCCCAGAGCCTAAACAATAAATTATGGACACCCGATCATCTTTATTTACCCAGACGAATGTACCCTTTCTTGAGTCATTCATTCCCAGTGTGTATGTGAAAGTGAAAAGGAGAGAAAGAGATGCTAAGGTTGTAAAATTGAATCTCAGTGATGTCACCAAATCTCAGCTAACAACAGATTTCCTTCTCACCCTCATAATCACACTGACCCTTACTCAGAGAACTCTTTCAGTGCAAAAAAGCATCGGGCACAATGTGCAGGAGGGGTAGTGATTTACTGGTGCTCAAAGGTGTCAAGATGAAGCTGAATATGAAACCAAAGTGCCAGAAGGGGTTTGTCTCTCTTGTGCTGCAGCTATCCTTCTGCACAGTGACACACAGGCAGACAGGGAGACACAGCTGGCAGACCTGGTGATAAAACAGGTAGAGCAGCAGACCGAAACAGGCACACACACACAGACAGATGTGTG
>NW_018131740.1:0-1010 GCF_001952655.1 Monopterus albus
GAATTTGGTTTGTTTACACTCCACAGCTCCACTTGCAGGCTGTCGGCCCTTGGCTGTCAGGGTCGGAAATGAACCTTCAGGTTTACTGTGCTCTGTATACTGTGTTCCAGCTTGATCTTACTGATCCCTGCCTACACTGCAGGAACTATACACCAGCTTCTGTCCTGTTGGGTAATGGGGGATGACTTCACCCCCCCGACTCCTGCAACACACACTTTCACTCCCACATCCGCCCCTCATTGAATTACCCAGATCACCCTATGTTTATGTCTCTGGAGCTCCTCACTCAGCACAGCCCTGTGCCTCAACATGTCTCTGTTTTCTTGATCGTTCATCACTATTCCCTCCTTCCTCACGATGTGGCCCGTATGGCAAACCGTTCCACCGAGGTTTATTTAAATCCAGCTCAGAGGTTTACTTTACCGTGACCCTATCTAAACAAAACCTGCCACCTCTTTTATACCAGCACAACTCTCCATTAGCAAGGCAAACAGATGTGTGTCACAGAACGGAATGTATACAGTCGCAGAGAAGAGAGGATGAAAGAGAGAGGTGGAGAGACTCCATCCTGCAATCCATCTCTAGTGTTTCCTGTAGGACCTCCTTACTGTGAACTCTGGGACTAAATTGTCTTTGCTCGCTTGGATATTCAAAAGTATTCTTGTCTCCTAATACAAAATACAGCTGGAAGGCACATAGAAAGCCAACACACACATCAGAGTTTTACCGTCCTGTTTCGGCCAACCGCTGCAGCAGCTCCAGCATTCCTAAGGGAAGTGTCATCACAACGGCTTTGTCCAGGTTCCATAAGTCATCTTAGCTAATCAAGGAATCCAAAAACTCTACATGTCAGAGTTTGCAAACTTTTTTGACATGCAGCTTTTGAAATATAAAACATCACCATAGCCTCTCACCTAGTTATCAGCCCTGCAGAACTCTTCTCATAAATTTTAATGACTCCAGTCCAACTTGTCAGAGCGGCAGTGTCCACATTAGGTTGAATTTTTTTT
>NW_018131741.1:0-1009 GCF_001952655.1 Monopterus albus
TTTCTTTGTCTTTTTTATTTCTTCATGGTGACTTGGACAAATAGACAGGGTTGTAAAGCTGAACAAAATATCTTTCACAATACGGACTGTACGTGAACCAACAGAAAGCAACAACACACCTGAGTTATAACATCAGTGTTTTACTGTTCTAGTAAAGCATGTTTGTGTTTCCATTGAGATGTTTAAATGAATAATATCAACTGTGAAGGTCTGCAGCCTGTTTTTCTGTGTTTTATGAATGTGTGTAGGAATATGTGTTGGAATTTGCCTGGGACAGACACTGGGGAATCATGATTTTCACCTTTGGTCAGCCATTGTGTTTATGTCCATTGTGTTTTATGTCGTTTTATGATGACCCCTAAATACAAAGAGAACAGAGCAAGGCTGAACAGGAAAACCACATTTATATGCCAACAAGGAAATGGGTTTTGCCTTTTTTTTCTTTTCAGGTTATTTTAGCCAATATGTCATATGCCAAGCTATAGGAGTCAATTATATTACCCAAATCTTAGATGCACTTCACACCAAAGCGCCTCTAAATGTTCGACCGCCTATTCATAAAATCACACACAAATATCGACATGAAACTAGACATTATAGTGATTTTATGATGTTTCCATATCTTATTATATTATCCGTGTTAATGTAAGGGCTTGTAGCTTAGCTGTGATGTTTGTCTTATGGTTGTATCTACTGAAACTGACTAGGCCTATAGGATTACTGTAGTGTGGTCGCCTTTACGCATGACTGAAGGCTTGATGAAGGACGATCTGGATCTGCAAACACCTGTAACACAATGCGAGCACAAACGCACACCAGTTTGCCCCGTAACAGTCTCATACCAGCGTGCACATAATAACAGGCCTATACACTCTGGACGATTTTTTTTTTACATTTATTCATAACGACAATCAACACCGAGGAACATGCCTTCCAAATATCCAGCTAACCACTAACTGACAGATGAAATGAAATGACAAATAAGCAAAAAAAAATTATATATATATAT
>NW_018131742.1:0-1009 GCF_001952655.1 Monopterus albus
GCCAACCCCAAACTAAATCCCTCCCTCCCATAGGGGTGCTTTTCCCCCAAGGCATTCTGGGGGATCCTGCCAGGTGTCTTTATGCCCCCAATGCTACAATATGATTGTTTCTTTAAGCTCTCATATTTTTATGATAATCGGCATTTCCTAAAGCGTACATACAGAGTAGTTGCCCTGGGTTTGAGTCGTCAAGCTGTCTCAAATTAATTTGTTAAATTGTGTAACAAGGTGTGATACGAGAGGAGAAATAAATTTAGGTACCTCCATCTTTGTTCTCTCAACAGTCTAATTACATGTAAGAAGTGTCAGGTTTGCCCGGCTGCACCTTCCTCTCTTCTCTCTTTCTCGCTCTAGTCTGCTCCTTCTCACTGACTCTCTTGATTAACACACCTGTCCTGATTTTCTGACACTCTTCAGCTGCGCCTCCTTTGTCACTCCCTATTTATACCCAGCTTTACCTTCACTCCCTTGCTGGTTCTTTCTATGTCGTTAGCCTTCTTACATTACGTATTGTACTATTTTTCTCCTGTTTCCACATATTTTATTAGTCGTAGCGTCTCCTGTTGTTTTACCTGGACCTCTCCTCTGGACCTTGGCTTCCTCAGCTCCACCAACCACCTTCACAGGTCGATGCACAGTCTCCATCCTGCCAGGTGTTTCTCCCCCAAGGCATTCTGGGGGATCCTGCCAGGTGTCTTTATGCCCCCAATGCTACAATATGATTGTTTTTTTAAGCTCTCATATCTTTATGATAATCAGCATTTCCTAAAGCGTATATGCAGTAGCTGCCCTGGGTTTGAGTCGTCAAGCTGTCTCAAATTAAATTGTTAAATTGTGTAACAAGGTGTGATACGAGCGGAGAAATACATTTAGGTACCTCAATCTTTGTTCTCTCAACTGTCTAATTACATGTAAGAAGGTCCTAATGCAACAACAGGCTTTTTATCAAGCATGTAGTAAACATCTATGGTTGTACATTACAATCTGAAATGACCATTTATTTATTCAG
>NW_018131743.1:0-1009 GCF_001952655.1 Monopterus albus
AGATTCAACCAATCCAGATAATGGCTCTGGTGTGGTACAGCCTTGTGATCCTGCTCGGCGTCCCTGGAAATGCTCTGGTGGTGTGGGTGACAGGGTTCTGCATGCCCCGCTCTGTCACGTCCCTCTGGTTCCTCAATCTCGCGCTGGCTGATCTTCTGTGCTGCCTCTCCATCCCCTTACTCATGGTCCCTTTAGTCCACGATGACCACTGGCACTTTGGCCCGCTGGCCTGCACATTGGTCAAAGGCCTGTTTTACTTGGTGATGTACTGCAGTGTCCTGCAACTGGTTTTGATCAGTGTGGATCGCTGGCTCATGGTTAGCAAACCCGTTTGGTGCCAGAACAACAGGCAACCTAAGCAAGCTGCCTTCGGGTGTGTTGCTGTCTGGTGCTTGGCCCTGTTAGGTAGCATCCCCCAGTTTGTCTACACCAAGGAGATTGAAGCAGGTGAACACAAGCGAGAGTGTACATGGGTGTACACCAAGGTCAGTGGCTGGATGGTTACCTCCTTCCGCTTCCTGCTGGGATTCTTCCTCCCTTTCCTGGTCATTGTGATCTGCCACTTGGTGGTGTACAGGAGAACACAGAGAGGACTGTCACGTGGTCGGACACGTTCCAAGCGAACAGTGAGAGTCATCTTTGCTGTGGTGCTGACCTTCTTCCTGTGCTGGCTGCCTCTGCACATTGTGGACTTTGTGACGTTGGTCATCCCTCGACGTTCCATTCACAGCCCAAACATTTACCTGGCACACGTTTTAACACTCTGCATAGCATATTTCAACAGTTGCCTCAATCCACTGCTCTATGTGTGTCTGGGCCAAAGCTTCAAAGACAGCATGAACCGGTCCCTGCGCAACATGCTCAACTTCATCAACGAGGACCCTACAACCAGGATGAGCATCGCTACGACTGACACCAAGAGCACGAGCACTGGAAAGGAAATGACTAAAATCTGAAGGTGTGATTTTGATGTATACAATATTCTCACATAAGGCGGAGGTTTGCACTG
>NW_018131744.1:0-1008 GCF_001952655.1 Monopterus albus
GTAAGGTCTCTCGCCCCTCCAGGGGCTAGACAAAGACAATGTAAGATGAGCCTTAAGTCTCACCAACCGCCCACTATGCCGGCCCCGCCGACGGAAATGTTTTCGCCAGGGGAACAAGGCTGAGGCCCGGAGCAAGTAAGCTGGGATCCCCGATAAAACCGGGGGAACAGTTCCTCGTCCGTCACGTCCAAGCACACATAGATCCCCGCCCTTAGATTGAAGGTCCAAAAGGAACCGGCGATCGTACACCAGCAGAGACTTCGTCCTTGATACACCGACAATTAAAAACACCATAATCATCAGCCAGAAAGAGAACAACAGACGAGCAGCCACCAACACTGGCGCCATCTTGTGAACTCCTCTGAACTAGTTCATTCCGGTTCACACCAAATGGACAATAGGATCAAAAAGCTGTTGAATGTTGTACCTCTGTCCAGGGCGGAGCAGCCCAAGAAGATAAAATGCATTGTAAAACATGATTCAGGGTTCAGAAGTTGGATCTCCTGCGGGAGCTCTGACTCTCTAATCCCAGCGCTGTAAAGGCCTACCTGTGTTCAGACTTTCAGTAAACTTCCTGCTGTGAGTGTGTGTGTGAGAGAAATACAGCCGATTTGGTGGGAAAATTTATGAGATGTCAGACAAAGGATTGAAAAAGCTAAATTAAGAGCCTGTGTTTATGTTTAAGTGTCTGGAATTGGAATAAACACAAAATGATTGTGTGATACGGCTGTGCGCAAGGGTTCCGTTAGTGGGTCCACAGACGGGATTGAAGCTCATGGCAGTCAGCGGATTGAAAAAGTTAAATTAATGATGTTAAATGGCTGGTAAATTATTATAGAAGTTCCTGTGGAAAGCGGACGCCTTGCGGCCCTCGCAGTTCCGGGATTGGAAAGGCCAAATTACTTAGTTTAACTGCGAGGGGTAAATGACGCTATAGTTGTTTCCCGACCCGATCAATTGGGAGTTCAGCTTGGCAGTGCTAATTCTAGGCACAAGTCATTTGTTTTT
>NW_018131745.1:0-1008 GCF_001952655.1 Monopterus albus
TTAGTCTTACTGGTGTTCAGGACTAGTGTGTCCATTAATGACAGGTTTCTGATTATTATGAGGTGATGTCTATACTTTATATTAGAAGGTTTTTCACATAAAGACTCGCTACAGGAAGGTGTAAACTAAGCGGTGGGTAGTTAGACTAATTTCGACAGCATTGTATGTTTGAATGGCTGCATTTGAAATACCTAATTCTTTCAGGTTTATTGCATGTTTCCTCACATTTATTCTCCATATTGTTAAGGTGAACGTCCCGAAGACCCGCAGAACCTTCTGCAAGAAGTGTAAGAAGCACCAGCTCCACAAAGTCACCCAGTACAAGAAGGGAAAGGATTCCCTCTATGCACAGGGTAATTAGTCTTTTACTGACATTAAGTGGCATATCTCTGCATGTTAAATGAGTTGTATCATGAAATGTAGCTGAGCTGTAAATGTTGTGCAGGTAAGAGAAGATATGACAGAAAGCAGAGTGGGTACGGTGGTCAAACGAAGCCCATTTTCCGTAAAAAGGTAAGCTCACCCTTTTAATGTTGTTTTATCTGACTTATCAAGTAGAGCTAGAAAGGAATATAAATATGCACTATACAAATAAAATAGAAATATGTTTCTCAAATGTTTATGATTTTGCTTTAGTATAATGTTAATCTGCATGTTTTGTGATTTTAAATGTTGGTTGGACAAAACCTTACACTTGAGGACAACATCACTCCGAGAAACTGAAATGGGCATAATTTGTGACATTTTACAGTTAATTACAGTTTATAGTTAATGAAGAAAATGTTAATAAATGCTGAAAATAATCATTTGTTGCAGCCAGAACATCGGGTATTGCAACAGTGTGTGTGAAATCAGACTGAATGATATGTTATTTTTCCAGGCTAAGACTACAAAGAAAATTGTGTTGAGGCTTGAGTGTGTGGAGCCCAACTGCAGATCCAAGAGAATGCTGGCCATCAAGAGATGCAAGCACTTCGAGTTGGGTGGTGACAAGAAGAGAAAGGTAGG
>NW_018131746.1:0-1008 GCF_001952655.1 Monopterus albus
AAAAAAACTGTGGAGAGGCATCTCAAAGGATTGGCATCTCAAATATCTGCTCCAGAGATATATGGGGCACTGAGTTGTCCGGATATGTCACATTCTATATTTAGGGATCTTGTGATGGACGAGGTGTGGCATGTGGAGCATGCAGCAGACTCCCAATGAGACCACTGAGGATGTGTAGACTACTTATAATTCAAGCTGCCAATGTATCATGACAGAAAAATGGTTTTACTATTACTTTAATCATTTTATTTTTACCTATACAAATATAAAGATCTGATTAGGAGTGGAAACATAAAGAAGAGCAACCAGAATAAGATGGATAATAGCTCCAAATTTGGTGATATCTCCTTAATGAATCACTTGTTGCCTATAACAAACTAGTGCACAGTAAAAGTTATTTAAAGACTCCATGTACAGAAGCGTGGTGACTGCAGTTACCATGTCGCAATGCTTTCCCCTGCAGTGAAGCACTCTGCTCTACTTGGCAGCATTTTACAAGCATGTGATGAAGACAAAGCCTTCATCTCAAACCAGAATAAACATGTTTCAAAAGTCAAATGAACATCTTCAGCTGCCACTTTTCTTAACAATCATTCTCCAAATCAGAAATGTTTAGAGTGAGGGTTAGTGTATGCAAATACACACCCCAAAGAACATGAGTGAATCTGGGTTTTGTCTTGTCAGCTGATTTCACTGAAATCCTCCTGAAATGGCCTGAGACAGGAAACTATCTGTAAAACATCTCAGCAAGCAAATGAGGACCCAGCGGAGAGACAAACTCTTACAGTGTAAACCAAACTAACAAAAGCCACTTTGTGAAACTGACACAACCATGCGCAGTCACTGGCTGAAGTGCAAGCAGCCCTGAAAAGAGAAGCACCAAACCTTCCTCACCTACTCTGTTGCTGAGTTGTCTTATCTGAGGTCAAAACTGCCAGAGCAGCACTACATTTACTTCATCTTCTCAACGACATATGTGAGATAAATTCCATCCATCCATCCATTTTC
>NW_018131747.1:0-1008 GCF_001952655.1 Monopterus albus
CTGTGTGTAAATAAAGCAAACTTTAATCACACAAAAAGTACCAAACTGGTGCACCATAACTTTAAAAACCTTGAACATGTTAAGCAAACAAAATATTTTTCAGAACTTAGAAGCATATTCTAACACTTCTATTTAATACTACTGGCTATTTTCTCAACCTTACTGGCATCCTTGTCTTCTCAAGTATCAACAGCTAAACAATTCCAACCTTCTCAGCTGAGGGCATCTGCTCTAGGATTTCCTGCCCTACTTTCCTTAGTGATACTTCCTGTCCTCATCAAAATCCAGTGAGTTACATCAGGACTATTTCTCTGTGCGATGGTCGACTTCCTTTTACAGTATGTAAAAGATTGCTCTGTGTCGTCTGTTTGGTTGTGTCTGAATATGATACAGTTTATAGTTTAGAATATGATACAGTAGTAAACTGAAGTGTTCTTATTAATAGACTGAAACATATCAGTCTCTGTTCAGTATTAGAAGGACTGTACAGAATGGCAGTCTTTAACCGGGCAGGGATTCCAACATTCTGTGAACGAGTTAATTTTCTAAAAAACACTGTTTTCTTGCGATGTGCCACAAGGCTCCATTCTTGGACCACTGAACAATTTTCTTTGTATAAAATTAGCTAAATCATTAAGTTTTTCTGTAAGCCTGATTAACTTTGACCTTGGCACAGAACACAATTTCAATCTGTACAATTCGTTTTTAATGTTTGTACACGGTCCTATATACAGTACATCGCATTCTGTTCTGTAACACTACGCTGGTTCACACTGAAATGCCATCTGTTGCTGCAATCACTCATTGAGGCCCGCTGCTCAAATATACCTGAGTGGTGACTGCTAGCTGCTATATTTTTTCCACTTTCCCTTTTCACTAAAAACAAGATTCTCTTGCCTTTGCCAGTCAAAGGACTCATATTAAATTAGGATGTGGTCTTCTTCCTTATGGATGCGTTAGTATCTAAAGGTAACATGTTTGCTTGGTAACATTAGCAACCTAGCATGG
>NW_018131748.1:0-1007 GCF_001952655.1 Monopterus albus
AAATTGGCCCTATCTCACAATGGTGAAAGATCCTGATCTGGATCAGCACCAAGATTTAATGGATTGTTCCATGGGCCGTACCCTACCTTTTTCTAATCTATCTAATTAGAAAACCTCAGATGTGTGTTACATGTGAGGGAGTGAAACCAGGAATATGACACTCAGCTGCTTCATTTTAATGGCCTCAGTCTGGGTTTAGTGTAAAACTCCTAGATGTTTATGGGTCTCAGGTCTGGTGAAATTTCACCTGTCCGCCGGTCTCATCTGTATGAGAACTTCAGTTGTTTTGCCAAAGACCAGCTAAATGACTGCAAACCCAGCTGCACAAACGGGCTATAATTAGCTTCCTATTTTAGTGAGGCGGCCTGGTGGCTGCAGATCTTGAGGAGATACAGTTACTTCTGGAGTCCACATTAAAACAGCAGGCGGTCAATCATGTCAAACCACGAGTCTGAAAGGATTAAGAAGGCGACAAAGTGGTTAACGAGTGCACTGATAAATGCAGCCTGTCTTTTCTAACACCCACTAGTGTATTAGCACAGTCTGTCACAATCAAACGGAAATAAATAAATGCAGATCACTAACACTTTGGTCACACACGTGAAATGGTGAAGGGGCTGCTTCCATTTTCTTTGTTGACAAAGCAACAATTTGTTTCTTTTCACAGCGCTCACAGACCAAAAACTGCAGGTTTGCATGGAGAAATAGCTTTTAATGTCAACACTTTTCAGGAAGAACGGAGTGTTACTTTATTGAGATGTAAGAGTACCAACACTTTTAGCCACATTTGGATGTAATATACTGCTTTGAGCTCTGTGAAGTCATGACAGACTGGCCAAGGCAGAAAGGTCATATAGTGCAGTATATATACTGCAGGTTCCTCAGTGCAATGCAGCATCTGATACAGAAAACGAGCTGTAATTTTAGAGAGGATATGATAGTGCTAACAACTAGCCGAGGCTTCGAGATCTAAGAAGTAGATTCATCTGTTTTCCATCAGTCACCGG
>NW_018131749.1:0-1007 GCF_001952655.1 Monopterus albus
AAACCGAAGTGCAATGTGCATGCATAGTCCTACTTTGAAATAAATTAGGCACTGAACTGTGTAGGCCTTTTTGAGTCCTTCTGTCAGGTTTGCCCAGCTGCACCTGCCCTTCTCACCTCCCTCTCTTATTACTTCTGTCTCGGTTTTTTTTCACGTTGCACACCTGCCACTGATTCCTTGATTTACACCAGCTGCATTCACTTAGTCCCTCACCCTACATATACCCAGCTCACTTACCATTCTGTTGCCAGTTCGTCATTGCTCTCAGGTTGACAACCAGCGCCATTTTGTCTTCGCCTTTATACATTCGTATATCCAGTTTTTGTTTTGTCTCTTTTCGTCTGCCCACTCTGTTTCCTCTTCTTGATCTCCTCTGTCGACAGTTACCTTCGGACCATTGCTCATCACCACCCTTCCAGCTTCCACCAGCCAGGTTGTACACAGTCACCAGATATCTGCTCACCGCCTGTTTCCACTCTGTCTCCTCAGCCTTGTCCCACTTCTACCGGCCAGCTCAGGAGTGACCCCAGCGTCCGCACCTAGGCCGATCTCATCATTACTTAATTGAACTCTTTCACTAACTGATCGACACCCGGTTTATCATCCCCATATTCCAGTGTAGCCTTTCTTCTCACTGCACTGTAAATAGTCTGTATAGCACCATTAAATTTTTGCTTGCACTGAAGTCAGCCATCCATTCTTATTTTTCGCTCACTCACCCTCCCGTGTGTGAGCGGTCCTAACACCTTCCCGTATTTGTGTAAAATTAAAATAAAACGTAGCTCACTTTTAATATAAAAACATAGTTGCAGCGTAGCAGTTGTTACGTGAATGGCGTAGAACATATGTGAATAACCGGTGAGCAGTCTGTACGTATGGTGTGTGTGGCTGGAGGTGTGGTCAAGGGAGAGCGTGTTACGTATGGGGTAGTAGACGAGAGGTCAGTATGAGCGGGTTGGCGAGTGTGAAAAAGACAGACGGGGGAATTCAACCGGAGTGGGCGATAT
>NW_018131750.1:0-1007 GCF_001952655.1 Monopterus albus
ACACACATCCAGCCACACGCACAAATGCACCTTACAGCAGCTTTAATTCCAAATAATTATTATTATTAACAGCCAGCATGGTCCACAAAATTGGGTCTGCCCAATCATCGTTTTGCCAGTGCATTTGGATTCTAAAAGATACACACACTTACTCATACAAAACAGTCCAGTCATCTGACATAGACAGCTGAATTATCATTTTTTTGAAAGATGACCTCCTTTTGCTACTGTACCTCCTGTTCTGCATCTTCTTTGTCCTTCTCCTCATTGCTTCCTCATCCATCTTTCCCTCCCCTCTTAGTTTCATACTTTCCTTTCTCTCTCTCCTACATCTTTCTCCTCATCATGCCTCCATACCCATGAACAGTTACCCTCCCTCCTTCTAACACCACCACACCCTCCTCTCCCTCTTTTCTCCCTAATCTATACAGCTGTCACTCCCTCCATTGCCTCTCCAGCAGCGGGCAAGTTCATTTTCAGCTACGCTCCCTTCCTGCTTTCCTCCATCAATCTATCCCTCCTCATCTTTCCATTTTTCTCAGTCTCTCATGCTTTGCTACTTTTCACTCATTTCCCCTTCACTTTCCTTTCTGTCATTTTCAAATAGCTGACAATTATTCCCTCTCTCTAGCTTGCAACCAGCTAGTCCATCACCAATCTGACCCACAAGACTGTTTCAGTCACTTTAGACTGATCTAGAATGAAATATTCAACATAAAATAGGACAGTGATGGTGAACTCGTTTCTTCCTTATCATAAATGCTGTGTCATCTGCTCATGCTCACTCACACTCACATGCATAGAATACAGTATATTTACAGACCTGAAAGCAAAGTAAGAGCACTTCTGCAACACTTGTCTACATGTACATACAGTACATTTGTAGTCCTCCTTCCCCTGTGTGTTCGTGTGTGTGTGTCACTCATTTGTCTCTCTCCAGCTCTATCCATACATGCCCATTATTTGGCCGGGTGAACACACCACACAGACACACCTGCTCACCTGCA
>NW_018131751.1:0-1007 GCF_001952655.1 Monopterus albus
ACTACAAGGAAAGAGCTTATCTGTAGCAAATGCAAGTAGCAAATGGTTGTTATCCTTTAGTAAAGAAGCAGCTTTATAGTTAGTGGTAAATCCTGGGTACCTCAAATAAAAGTCTCATTTGCACAATATCTCTGAATTGATAATACACAGACAAACATTAGCTTTCAATCTCAGCCGTTCTATGCATTCTGCACTTGTGATGAAAGCTACTTTTCTTAGAGTTGTGCCTCTTTTCTTTAAATACAATGAAACTCACCTCCTCCATTTTTGTAGCACAAGTAAGGAAACCTCCACACGTTTCCCAGACCTATGATTTGTCCTGCGACAGCCAAGAGGAACTCAGTTTTACTGGACCACTGTCCTCTGGCCAGGGTGCTGGATGCAGGAAGGGCTGTGCTCGTGTCCAGCCTGAACTTGACCTCTGGACCATGGGGCTTGTCCATCGGCACTGAAACAATAGAAACGTTACCAAAATAAAGTACTTTTTAGATACAACAGCATTGTTCACAGTCTGAATAGCTGCATGTTTACTTAAAGCTACGTAGCATTTGTGTATTAATAACAATCATTTATGTTATTTGTGGATTTTATTTTGCATCATTTGTATTTATAGGTCACTTTTTAGTCCCAACACTGCCAAGTAAAGAACACAACAATCACTAACCACAGCAAAAATACCTTCAAGATTTAATCACTGTATATTAATGATCATAATCCACACAATGCCAGCAGTCTTGCTGCACTAGGTCAACAGAGGGTCAGTTCGGCTTGGCATGAGGGGTAATTCTTTCATCAATGTCGTGCTTGTGTTGCTGTCTTGGATTTGATGTAGGAGTGAAGTTAGTAGAGTGAAAAATGTGTGTGCTACCATGTCACTGTTAAAAAGCTTCAAATCCTGAGATGCTGAAAACAACTTTCCTAAACTGTTGTAATGATTGTTTAGTGATCCACTGAGAGGAAAATGAAAAAGTATGCAGTATGTGAATGCATAGTCACTGAGCAAGACA
>NW_018131752.1:0-1006 GCF_001952655.1 Monopterus albus
TCTCACACAGTTAATATCTCACAGAGGACAGAATCATGAGAGCAACAGATGATTTGAGTGAGCAGCGAGGGTCCTCCTTTGTTCTTAAATCTGATTCTGCTCTTATGAATCCATTCCTGTGCTCTCAAAGTCTGATTTGCAAACTGAAGAGTGCTCACACCTTGGTTTGTGCGCTTTCAAAACTTTTGGTGTGGACAGACCCCAGCGGAGAAATTTGAGCTTGCAGAATCAGACACATGAGCAGGCATAGCCTGGATTGCAATCTCTAATCTGTACTGTATTTAAATTTATAAATCTGTGTCTGCATGCTCTTAAATGCTAAGATGCAAACAGAGTAGTTCTTGAAATATGGTTTGTGCTCCCTCAAAACTTAGGGTGGGGGTCAACATCCAGAGGACTGTCCCACCTCTCCTTTGGCTTAGATGATTAGTAACTAGCAATCAAGTCTAGTAGCCTATAAACCTCTTCTAAGTGTTTTCATTATTTGATTATTTTATAATTAATCATATTAAAACAAAACTGAACTACATCTTGGAAACAGAGTTTTTAAAGGAGTTTTGGACTAATAGCAATTTAATCAGGGCACATGGTGGACATACTGTAAAGTAAATGTAGTTACAGTAGGCATTCAAATCTGTAACTTTACATGGCAAAGACAAATCTTAAGTCTAATATTTGAGGGGACAACTGGGTAGGTGGAACCCATATCATTGGAGTTATTATGCAAACATGTTTGGTGCTTTATTTCCTGCAAAATGCCCACATACTGCATCATGCATAGGCTGCTTTATTATTATTGACCCTGAGCACATTAGTTGCACTGGAAAAATTGTGTTATGAGTACGGCCTGTTGATGTTTGTGTGCTATTACAAACAGAGGGTGGCAGAGGTGGTTTTCGCCTAAAGCAGAAATGTGTGTGCCAGTCCTGGCCTGAGTGAACAAAGTGAAGCTTGTAGGACCTAAGCGTCCGAAAAACCGGTCCTTGTATGTTCTTTTATGAAGAAT
>NW_018131753.1:0-1006 GCF_001952655.1 Monopterus albus
CCTCCCTGTACCCTCCTGTTCCATTAAATGCACTTTGCCAGTGCTTATCTAACATTTCAATATTGTGCTCCAGCTCAGCTTGTTTACCACCATGCTTTCTGTGAGATTCTCATCTTCAACTTGAGCCATCTGGATTTTGCTCATCTCTACCAAATTTTGAAAGTCTAATCCACCTTTGCAGTGGGCTTCAGTGATTAACATAGGCTAAAGCATAAGCATGTCTTGTGTGTATAAGCTGGTGTGAGTCCATGTAAGTGTGAGTGCATACATTTACACATGCATATTTGATGGAAAACAATGAAACACAGGTCAGGTATAGCGAGTCAAACATGAAGCATGGGAATGATGGAACTATGACAGTTAACAAATTGGATGATCACATGTGCAATCATTGGCAGTTCAGAATGAGAGAGACCTGAACTGTGAGATTAAAGTGTTAGTCTGAGGGTGGGAAGGGTGTTGGTTCTACAAGTGAGTGTGAAGGGTGAGTACACTGAATATGAAGGAAGGCTCTAGTCACCAGGCGAACTGTGAAGGTCTTGTGGGAGTGTCCACATGTTACTGTGAAGCGCAAAAGCCAACTCCCACTTTTGACTTGACATTTTCTAGAAACCGAGTCTTGCATGACATTCAAAGGTCAAATAAGCTTTTCTCAAAGGAAGAAAATGATTAAAATGGATGTTCTCGAATATTCTTTTGGTTTATGTGCACCAAGCTCTATTGAATGAGCAAAAATTTAAAGAATACAATACCAAATTGTACATACCAATACCACTAAGCAGCAATAAATTAACAAAGTACAAGAAGATGCATTAATTAGCCAAAGCCAAATTTCAGATAAAATAGGTGTGATGTGTACAAATAGACATTCATAAGTTAGTAAAGGTTTCTGTACTCTCCTGTGCCTTCGTTGGTACAGTATACTGTAGCTCTACCACAGTAGGGTGACTAAACCACCTTTCTAACACGCACCTCTTTCTATTGGACAGCTCTGAATAATGAAGGA
>NW_018131754.1:0-1005 GCF_001952655.1 Monopterus albus
ATGGATTCATGTGTCTTTAAAATTGTAACTGATAATGGTGGGGCTCATTTTATTTAAGATATTGTTCTGTATATACTGTTGGGCAGCTACATACACCGTAATTTATTTGCAGACTTATTTTTTATTTATATGAATCTACAAACTAACTAGTAACTAAAGTTATTTGCAGGCAAATAAATGCAGTGGAGCAAAATCTACAGTATTTGCCTCTGACATGAAGCAGAGTAGAAGTATAAAGCAGAACATTTAATTTGATAGCATGTAATTGTACACAACAATTACAGATAACAAATCACATTAAGAGGAGGAATTTATGGGGCCACCATAAATTTTCATCATCTGGGGACAGAGACAGAGCGGTTAGAAAAGATAGTGGCCAATACATTCACCATTTACTTTTATTAGTTAAACAATGTTGTATGGATATCTAGTTTGCAATAAACTACAGTTAAGCTCGTAAAGCAAGTCGTAGCAGTGAACTAAACCTTTGTGTGAGGGTGAGGGGCCGCCAAAGCAACAAGTCCCCTATGGCAGTGTTTCTCACGGGGTGGGTTGCGAGAGACATGGCGAGAAAAAAAAAAAGCTTTTGAGAGCGATATATTGTTGTGGATTCAAATGCTTAGGTAGTATCTAACATGGTGCTTTTGTTTTGAAATGCGTGCATGTGTCATATGCAGAGGCCTAACCTTGCCATGACAAGCCTTGATTGGTGGGTGACAGTGTACACTCACTGAAGATAGGTCCACTTGTTAAGAAGATGGCAAAGCAAAAATATGATTCGGACTATGTTAAGTATAGATTTACATAGATGATAAAAATAGACATAAGCCTCAATGTGTGATATGCAGTGAAGTACTGACACAAGAAAGTATGAAGCCGTCCAAGTTAAAACGCCATTTAGAAACTAAACACGCTGCATACAAAAACAAACCAGTCGATTACTTTCAAAGACTACTTCGGGAACCAACCACCCAAAGTGGCTCTTGGCTGCATCTCTGATCAGTC
>NW_018131755.1:0-1005 GCF_001952655.1 Monopterus albus
TCTGCTTTATCCACGGTGCAGGCTGCTGCATTAACATAGTCCTCTTCCTCTCTGGGTTTCTCTGAAAAATAAACACATCAAATGCTGAATTTTCATCAGTTTAAACTGAATAGTATCTGCAGATTGACGGTCAGTACACTGGAAACTATGATACAAAACTGGATGTTATAATCAGTTCCATCAGTTCAAGAACAGTTTCTAACAGTCATGTAAAACCATTTTAAATACAAAAATAAACAGTGAGAACTTTGTGAAGTTTGAATCAATTAGAAAGCATCTCACCTGCAGACAAAGACGCGTTAGGATTTTTGAAGGTAACAGCCAGTTCCTGTGTTTTTCTGTTCATCCTGAACAAAGCATCAAGTTCAGCAGCAGCAGGAAGATGAAGGAGAAACGTGCAGCAACATTCACTGTCAGAGAAGTGCGTGGCTTTTAGTTCTGCTTTGAGGTGGTGACTGTTATTTAGGTCCCAGGTGGTTTTGGGTTGTTGTGATGGAGAATCTTCTGTTTACATTAACCCACCCTGGGTGTCTGATACTTCCTCTCACATTGCTGTAGGTCAGTTTTCATCAGCTGACAGTAAATGTTATTCTAATCCAAGAGATTTGCTCATTTCTTTCTGCTGAGACTGAAGAAGCATCTGACAAACACAGTTCTACGTTTTGATAGACACAAGTCCATACTCGAGTCCAGGACGTGGACCCTGGTTGGACTTGTGACTTGAACTGGACATGATCATTGACTACATTCAGACTTGGAAGCTGGAAACAAGAACTCAGACTATAATTATTATTATTAGGTACTAGTTGATAATAATTTGATAAAATTATGTTACACTATTATGGTAGACTATTAAGTTGCATGTGCACTTACGAGTGCATTTGTTTGGCTAGTCCTGGTGGGGCTGGAGCGTCTCCCAGCATGCACTGTGTGAAAGGCAGGAGAAGATTCTCCAGACCTCCAGTTTAACACAGGGTCAACACAGACACATTCACCTGACCTGCA
>NW_018131756.1:0-1004 GCF_001952655.1 Monopterus albus
TTTTTTTAAACAACTGATAATAGTGACCTGAAAACCAGAAAGCCAGTATAGATAAGAGGGAAGAAGACCATGCAGAACATCACTCGCCACACAGGATTGTCCACTGAAAGTTCACCACACCAGATCTGAGTCAAAAGCACCTAGAAGACAGTTAGCAGACTGGGTCATACTGTATCTGCAGCATTTAATGGTGAGATTTAATACCCAAGACAAAATGTATAGTCTTATTTATCAGGTTAAAGTTACATGTTTCCTGATCAATGGCACAAATGATTCGGTTTATCAATCAAAGACAACTCTGTCCACTGTTCTACCTGAACACCTGACTGAGCTACAAAGCTTTTATCGTCAGCCTCCAGTGCCAGCCTCAGGCATGTTGTCCTTCCCCAGAACGGTGATGCACGAACCAGCAGCTTCTGAGCACGCTCCTGATCACTGCTGTGGCATTCGCTGAACACACCTGGGACCCACACCCACACAATGAAGGTAAATGCCAACCTTGTAAAACATTTTACAGCAGTAAAGCCACTCCTTATATCTGTAGTATTATACCAATGGCGTGCTTCTCATAGTGACTGGCAAGCGCCTGCATGTCCTTTGCCTCGTCTGCATCACTTCCTTCCTCTGCCATTTTCTTAAGGATCTTACTGGCGGCCAGAGCAGCGCACATGCAGTCTGTACACTGCACAGACACAAACACAAATACAGATACAGAAAGGTTCAAGGCCATATTCACACACCACACAACTGACTATTTTCAAATTCTGTATAAGTGTTTTCATCACCTGCTCCCAGGCAATTTCAGCCAGCTCCTTATTGTTCTGGATGACAGCCCAAAGGAAAAGGTCTCTGCATGGGTCCCTCTGTGCCTTATTTTCAGACTGATAGAGGAAAAAGTAAAGGACTGTGTTTGCATTAATTGAATAGTTTATGGTCCTAGCCAGGTTTTCATAAATACTGCTGTCTTGTTTATGCCCCACACAGTTTTGAGCAGTCACTTTTTT
>NW_018131757.1:0-1004 GCF_001952655.1 Monopterus albus
ATATATATAAAGAACTGCATCTATCCCTTGTCAAAAATAAGAATTTGAAGATGCTGGCGTTTCATATGTTTACTTAACTGGTCTAGGCGGTAGCAAGGATGGTTAATGTGTGTGCTTTAAGGTGCATAGGAAAAGAAAACAGGAAGAAACAGTTTCACAAGTCAGAGTTTAGAAGAGACAGATAGGGGAGGGGATAAATGAAAGATGGCAAAAATGAGGTAAATGCAGATGCTGAGAGCCAGCATGCAAAACCAACTTAAAAATAAAACCATTTTCTTTAAACGTGTTCTACAGAGGTGAGGGTGCAGCCTTTGGTTCAGTGAGAGTCTCTGTATACAGTATAGTGTCTTATGTCAGGTTTCTGACGGACACATTCACAGGGACAATGTGGTCTCATTTGTAAAATGCTGTAGGTTCCTTTTTAAAAATGAACACAAATTAAGCTAATCTAAAGATGTTAAAAGTTCATCTAGATGCTTTTATTTCTTTATAATTAGCAATAAACACAACCTATATGTTCTTACTCAATGCTTATAAATGAGGCCCCTTCAGTCCGTTTTAGAGACTCACACCAAACATGACAACCTTCATCTATACACTAATAAAATCTTGAACAGGTTTTACAGTACTAGGAGTTCTTCCTTATCGACCTTGAAAAGCTGAAGAAGAAGAAATAGAACATACAGTATACACCACCATGCGGGCTAATGGTCATTCCCAAGTATTAACATGGCAAAACCAAAGGCGGCACTGCTCAGGCTACTGCATAGCTAGCTTGGCAAATTAGCAAGTCATCCTGCAGGACAGCAGTAGCTAGAAAGCAGCTAAAAGTCTAATAAAGCACAAACACAGTTCATTCTGAAGTAGTTGTGTGTCCATGAAATGACCAGTGGTGCCTGCAATAAAATCTTGGTGTAAATTGAAGCTGTAATCCACACAAGGAAACCAGAGATAATGGGGGCAAGTCAAGACATCTACAGGTTCAAGAAACCAAATTCTTCAAA
>NW_018131758.1:0-1004 GCF_001952655.1 Monopterus albus
CTCCTCCTCTTGCCGAGGAAACCAGCTGCTGGCTCCATGTGCCTGACGGTGCAGCAGGCTCTCCTCAGGCTGGACCGCTCTGTCAGGATGACTGAGCTGCACCTGCAGAGTGTCAGAAACATACTCTGTGTCCAGTTTGACTGATGACAGTCTGATGATGAGGTGAGCGAGCGGCAGCAGAGAGGCGTCTTCATTTAGGCTCTCTTCTGATGGAAGCCCACTGCTGGGTCCAACCACGATGGCACTTTTCTCTCCCAGTATATCTGTCTCCAGGAAGTCTTTGATTTCCAGGATGTTTCTCTCTGCAGATTTCTTTCAAAGGGAATAAGTGATGAGATTTTGATTAACTAGTTTATGGAAAGAACAGTTTTGCTGATAAAGAAAAGTTTATATTAGATTTCTGATCAAATCACACTGGGGTAAAGCAGAACTGAGCAATGGGTCTGTCATTACAAGTGCTAAATAGACAAACAAATCCCAATTCAAGGTCCACTTACTAGGCTTTTCTAGAGCTTTCAACTATCTCACTGATGAAGACCACGTGATGTGGTTAAAGCAGTGGTAAAGCCAGAAATGGACAATACGTTGGAACTGTTTTGTCAACATAATTCCCAAGGCCAGGGACAATTATTCCCCTAAATTTCAGGATATGCAACAAAATAAAGAGTTTAAGAAGTTAATGCCTGATTAGTGAGGTGAAATTCAACACAGGTTTGAAAATACCAAAACAAATAAAGGTTTGAATGATGCTAAATCCAACAAATGTGAGAAACAAATGATGTGATCCTGACGGTTTTATGGTGACGAGCCAAAAACAACCAATGTTATCAGTCTGAGATTTATGGAATATATCAACTGACTTGTTTTAAGAATTTCCTTGAAATAAAACTTTAACTTTCGACATTCATCTGCCTTATTGGGTCTTTGAAATATTGAGCCTCAGTTCTAAATGGCTGTTTCTGCACCTAGTTGGACTTGGCTGCACAGTAAGCGTGAGCCGAGCA
>NW_018131759.1:0-1004 GCF_001952655.1 Monopterus albus
TGTTAAACAAATTACTACAAGCTCAAGGTTAATACACTTTTACCCCTCTAGCGCCCCCCTAAGACTATATATAAAATGGTTAACATGAAGCCAATGAGGCACCTCTGACAGAATGACTGTAGAAAATCAAGAACACTGAGACAAATACATGAAACGGCCATGTATGGTCATTAATGACATAAAGGCACAACCATTCAAATGACTTTAACTGAAAAACCTTAAAATACAAAAATACTGTATGTTAGTGATAATCTGCTTTGTAAATGTTATAATTACTGTCAGTGAATGCTACTGCAAGAAATTCAGCTTATTTCACCAGATATGTTTACTGTACTCATGTCAAAATCCATAAATTACATTTAGGAAACACACTGAAATATTACATATTAGAACTTACATTGATATTTGAAGTTAAAATAAGTCTACATTACAAATGCAATACATTCTATTAGTCATTGTGTATTAACTAACAGAAGTAAGAAATAGAATTGGACTAATTCACACAGACAAAAGTGTGAAATGACAATCTTTACAAGGTATGAAATTAGTCCATTGGTATGTTGTCTCATGTGCTGTGGTTTCTCTGAAAACCAGATGTGTCTCCATTATTTTTCAGACTTCCAGTCAACTTGTCCTGTGTGAGTCAAAGAGAAAACAAGCGGTCAGTGCCTATACAGTCAGAAAACAGTATGTACTACAGTATGTGTCTGCTGTTTTGATAAACTCATCTTTACATTTCCAGATTTCCTCAAAAGACTTTAGTGTAGAAGAGTGTATATAGAGAAGTGTGAGTGAAATTACACAGTACACATTTTTTATATCATAACTTGCTGAACCTAAATTCCATTTTTGTTTAATCTGACAGATACAACAATAAGCAGTAAATAGGAATTGCGGAGACCATCAAGGTGTTTTTACCTCATAGTGGGGACACTTATGGTGTGGCTCAGGGTGCTGGGTAGGCAACAGAAAGAAACGGGTCTTAGCATTGACAAGTTTGACAA
>NW_018131760.1:0-1004 GCF_001952655.1 Monopterus albus
ATGAATAAATGCCACAAAACAAATGTCGTCATTTTTCACATTTTTCCCCATCAGACTAACCTTCAAATTCGCATGGGTTTAGATCTTCTTTGTTTTCTGTTGCTTCAGAAAAACCTATGTTCCAGTACAAATCAGTATTTATGAAACAGCCCTTGTCCTACCAGTTACTCAAGAAACATGGCAGGTACTGTCATGGATGAGAGTAGGCCTGCCTACCAAGCACAGGACCAGTGGTCCAAAAAGTCAGGGGGCCCCTATAGGACAAAGACTGAAGGGACTCTTAACCTTTCCATTGGAAAGTCAATCATATGACTACAAAAAGAAAAATTAGATAAATTAGATACAAAACAACTACAATTGGATATAAAATGACTAATAAGAGACAGAAAAACTGTAAAACATAATAACTACAAAAATATGCCAAACCACAAAAAAGACAAAACAAAATCACTACAAAGAGATGCAAAACAATAAAACTAGAACAAAGCAAGTAAAAATAGATGCAAAATGACTACACGGACGCAAAACAACCACAAAAAGAAATGGACTACAATTCATATGATTGCTCAACTGGTGAATCTTGCTCCTAGAAGTGGAAGGTACAGGGTGTTTTACATGTCTGTGCTCAGTGGCCCAGCGTCTGGAAAACCACAGTTTGTCATTTCATTTAATCAGACTGTGTCGTCAGTCTTCATGGAGGAAATAGACTGGCTCTATAATGTTGATATCAATTCGGTTCAGTTCAATTCAGTTTTATCTGTGTAGAACCAAAACAGTGTTTCAGGACACTTTACAAGGTGGGGTCTAGACCTTACTATTAATATTATAGAGGAAAAACACAACAAATCATCATGTCTCTGTGGAGGACATATCATGTATTTTTAAGCCTATATCCGCTGTTAGACTATAAATAGGTTGGACAAAATAGAAACACCTATTAATATAAGCCAAAACAGCACAACAGACTACATCGTCCCAAATAAAATGATCATACAGTTGAATCA
>NW_018131761.1:0-1003 GCF_001952655.1 Monopterus albus
GAAAACCCGCTTGTGGAGTGGTGTGCAGCATTTGTGCGGCAAGTACTATGGGGAAAACCCGCTTGTTGAATGATGTGCAACATTTGTGCGGTAAGTGCTGTGGGGAACACCCGCTTGTGGAGTGGTGCGCAACATTTGTGCGGCAAGTGCTGTGGGGAAAACCCGCTTGTTGAGTGTTGTGCAACATTTGTGCGGCAAGTGCTGTGGGGAAAACCCGCTTGTTGAGTGGTGCGCAACATTTGTGTGGCAAGTGCTGTGGGGAAAACCCACTTTTTGAGTGTTGCGCAACATTTGTGCGGCAAGTGCTGTGGGGAAAACCCGCTTGTTGAGTGTTGTGCAACATTTGTGTGGCAAGTGCTGTGGGGAAAACCCATCTTGTTGAGTGTTGCGCAACTTTTGTGCGGCAAGTGCTGTGGGGAAACCCCGCCTATGGAGTGGTGCGCGCAACAGTTGTGCTGCAAGGTCTGTGGGGAAAACCCGCTTGTGGAGTGGTGTGCAGCATTTGTGCGGCAAGTACTATGGGGAAAACCCGCTTGTTGAATGATGTGCAACATTTGTGCGGTAAGTGCTGTGGGGAACACCCGCTTGTGGAGTGGTGCGCAACATTTGTGCGGCAAGTGCTGTGGGGAAAACCCGCTTGTTGAGTGTTGTGCAACATTTGTGCGGCAAGTGCTGTGGGGAAAACCCGCTTGTTGAGTGGTGCGCAACATTTGTGCAGGAAGTGCTGTGGGGAAACCCCACTTGTTGAGTGGTGCGCAACATTTGTGTTTCAAGTGCTGTGGGGAAACCCCGCTTGTTGAGTGGTGCGCAACATTTGCCACTTCAGTGGAGCCGCGACACAAAGAATTCTATCGAGGCAGGCTCAAAAGCTCGTAAAAGTATAAAACATAATGCAAACGCAATACAACTTGTATTCCTAATAGCCCAACTCCACAAATGTTTACGGAAAAGAGACATAGCACAAAAAGCAAATACAGAAAACCTAAGGAAACACGAAAAAATG
>NW_018131762.1:0-1003 GCF_001952655.1 Monopterus albus
TTAATCTATTCATCATCCATACACCCATCTGTCTATTCATCCATCCATTCATTCATATAGCCAGTCATCCATCCATCCACCTGTTGATCTGTCCATCATCAGTGTATATCTCCGTTCATCTATTTACCCACTGATTCAGTGATCATCCAATAATCCATCCATTATCCATTAATCCATTTGCCCATCCATCCATCAACTGATTCAAACATCCATCCTCAACTTTCTTTGCATTCACCCAGCCATCAGTCCATATATTTATTGATCCATCCATTGAATCACCCAGGCATTCAGTCATCCATCCATCTCTTGATTCACTTACAAATGCATCACCCAGTACCTTCATTCATTATTCTATGCATTCATATATTTATCCATGGATTAATTGATCCAGTGATTACAGTAACCATCCATCCATTCTTTGATTTATTTATGTTTTACAACCACCTATACCTTTAATAATCTATTTGTACATCCATTCATTGATTATCATTAATTCACCCATGAATCATCTTTCATCATCCTTCTATTTATCATTTTTCCCTCTAACCATTCATCCATCCATCCGTCTTTGTTCTCCACACCAGATCAATCTCAGTAGTCAGTAGCGGTCCTCTGCTATGCTTGGATGGTCACAATGCTGTCTCCTCCAAGAGGAATAAAAAAAGGTCTGAAAACATCAAGCATCAAATACAATCTTGACAGGGAGCCACTGCAATTCCACATGGCTCTAGTATAACGCTGATAACGTGGCTAACTGTTAGACTGTCACTGATTCACACGCACTCCCTCCATCATCCTCGCTCACCTATTCACTCTCTCTCACGCACTTTATCTTACTTGCTCTTTAGGTTTCTCATCTCAATTTCTCTGACTTTCCATTTGTCTTTTTCCATCTCCTTCTCTTAATGTTTTTTAATGTCTTTTTTAACTTCATCTTTTCTGGTTTATCCTCCAAAATCCACTAAAGTCTAGGATTTGGCCAAAACATATAGGGTCAAAAAAA
>NW_018131763.1:0-1003 GCF_001952655.1 Monopterus albus
ATTGTTTTAGCTATGGTAACCAAAGAGGAACCATCTATTCCTAACCATTAGAAACTACCAAGATCAGTGTGAAATCACTAAAGCACCTGTTTGACACTGCTTCACACAAATATTCAATTAGCAATCAGTCTGTAGGCCTGATAAAAAAGGGGCCAGGTTCTTGTTGTTCTTTGCCAGCATGGATGGAGGAGGTCTAAGGCAGATGAGAGTGAGTGTAAGAGGTAGAGGGGTCCGAGGAAGAGGAGTCCATGTGCGAGGTGGAGGTGTAGTTGGAAGGGCCCAAGTTTCAGATGAAATTTGGGCAAATATTATTGATCACATTATCAATCATGGCCTTTCTCTTAGAGAAGCTGGACAAAGAGTCCAATCTGTTCTAAACAGAAACACTGTTGCTTCCATTGTCAGAATTTTCCAACAGGAGAACAGGTAATGTTGCTGTACATTAGATAGAGAAATATCTTCAGTAGAATCCAAAGGCTCCCATTCTCTGGTGGTCGAGGGACAATTTTTAGTGCTGAGCAGGAGGCAGCCCTTGTAAACATGATTGCAGCAAACAATGCCATAAGGCTGCGTGAAATCAGGGAAGCAGTGATCTTTGCAAAACGGCTAATTTGACACAGCCTATATAGAAAGACAAATGGCACTGGCTATAGGCCACAATGACAAGCAATGGTGCACTGATTCACACTGAGTTGTGTATTTTGTATTTTGTTGTCCATTGTGTAATGACTGACTGAAAGAGCTCATATACTTGTTTGCAAGTTGTGTTGTTTGAAGGCAAAATTTGCTTTTGTTGCATATTTTAAATGTTTTGGCATGGTTAGAGCCTTTTGCAAACAAAATGTGTCATTTTGCCATCAGTGCTACTGTTTAGACAGGTGTGTTAACTGTTGAAAATATGGAGTTCCAGTTGATGGCTGCTTCAAAGCAATCAGGAAAAACTACAAGCTGAACCACGCTTAAAGAGAGAAGACAAAAACTAAAGCAATCAAAATGTAATTAA
>NW_018131764.1:0-1003 GCF_001952655.1 Monopterus albus
TCCCGGATGCAGGTGTCAGTAGTGTGACGTCTGTCTCAACCTTCAGTAGTGTGATGTCTGTCCCAACCAGGAGGGCTGTGGTGAAGAAGGAAAAACTGTTGTACGTGGTGGGAACTGACCGGTGGAAAATCAACAACAGGCTGGACAAGGCGTACAAGCCCCGTCTGGGTTGTGATATTGTTAGGGAGGCCCTGGCGCGGGTGGGTGAGAAGCTGTCGTACACTGTCATCAGTAGAAACTGTGAGCACTTTGTCACTGAGCTGCGCTACGGCAAGTCTGAGTCCCTACAGGTAGGTCAACATGTTGGGCTTCTATTTTACCCAATACATTCAAGACACAAGGTGCAGCCAGTGGGGTGTGTGCTGAAGAGAACAGTATACTAACCTAAAACTGAGTGCATACTTGCATATCTAAATACTCTATTTGGTACTCTGTATTATGCAAAGGTCTTCATGCACCCAGCCCAGCAGAGAGAGAGTATTTTAGTAGTCCTGTGAATAATGTCAATGGAGTTTTGAATTTGAAGAAAACTCTGTTAACTAAACGTGTTACCCTCTGCAGGTGCTGTTTAAGGGCGGAGCTATACTCCTTGCCGCGGGCACTGTTTAAGGGCGGAGCTATACTCCTTGCCGCGGGCACAGCTACTCTCGCGCTTCCGGGCATCATGGCTCTGGGCATCGGGGCTCTGGCAGGTGTTCTGTTTTGAGGCAGGAAGAAAAGAAACAAGAACAGATAGTGATCAAAGTCCAGGGTCACCTACTCAGTGGCTTGATTAATAGATCACCAGCACTTAAACTTGAACTTATCATGATCAGTCTCAATCACCAATAACACTGCCTAATTAAAAATGAAAGCATCTGATTAAGCAGGGAATTTGGATTTCAACCCCATCTACTCAGCTTTACCTCCATGTGTCTGTCACGCCTCTGTTGTCCTGAAAAACAGTGCAGAGCACTGTTAAAATTGGATTTCAGGAGTTTTGATTTGATTTATTCTTTCAAAC
>NW_018131765.1:0-1003 GCF_001952655.1 Monopterus albus
GGCACCAACTCAACCGATGGCTCTGACATTTGAGAAGCTGGTTACAGCAAATATTTGAGTTTTGCTTAAAAAATGACAAATGATCATTAGATCATCAAAATAGCTGCTGATTAATTTTCTGCTGATCAGCTAATAAAGCAATCAACTCTTTTCAACATGTACACATACATCATTGGACACAAAGACAAAGTAATGGCAATAAGTGAGACAGAGATAAGGAGAGTAAGAGCAAGCCTTCAATGCTGGCATTGCCAAAACCATTAGAGCAGTACAACCCTTCTTGCTTTGCAAGCCTACGTGAGTCATGACAAAGATAAACCAAAAAATCTGAGATGTATGAACAACTACAGCAACAATCAACCAGTGTAATGCAAATTAACCCACCAAGCTGTGGTCCCACCGACAAAAGATCTTCATTCTCAGACGTTTAGTGCGTTCCAGCAACATTGAAAAGTACATAAAAGGTGAAAGGTTTGAAAAACAAAAGACAGCTCCTAAAAAACACAACCCTCAGAGTAAAGGCACGTCCGTCTTTACTCTCTGAGGGCTGGAGCTCACACAAGCCTTTGTGTCGCTGCCGTGCAGTACGTAATTCCAGCACTGACATGGGTGCCCTCTACTACAGCCACCTGCTGCCCTGCGAGCCTCAGGATTAGGACTAATTAGCATACAGCTGTATCCATGGCAGGATGTGCCAGAAGAATAGTGGACTACACTACACTACTGTAGCTGCTCTTGACCCCGATACAACCAGGATGTTCTGACACTTCAGAGTTTCGGTCTGCTTTAGTTTTATGTCCCTAAACACCCCTCCCTTCCTGAGAAGGTGGGAGCTTCAGTCCCATGTTGATCCAGTGGGAATCTACCGTGTGTGGCAGGCAGCAGCTCTGCTCACAGCCAAAATTCCTGCAATGCAACTGTGCAGATCTGTAAGAAGAGAAGCCAGTACAGCTTACCCTCAACTGTCGGATGTCTTTGTGTTTTCTATGTAGCACATCAGACA
>NW_018131766.1:0-1003 GCF_001952655.1 Monopterus albus
ACTGATACCCATCCTCACTCTTTCACATTCTTACTGTGTCACCCATGTCTCCCCTTAGACCCTGGGTGCTGGGAGCAGTGGGCAGCCCTCCTCTCTCCTCCCTGATGACTTTTGCCTCCATTGTGGAGGAAGAGAAGCAGCAGGAAGCTGCACTGATCCGCAGCCGAGAGAAGCCGTTGGCGCTTATCCAGGTAACAGGCTTTGTCTATGTGCCTTAGTGCGTACACACTTATCCATGCACCTGCCCACCTGCATAAAACACTCCTGCTGTGACTGGAATGATGGCTTCATTGGTGGCCCTTCAGGGTGGTATGGCGACAGCATACATCTCCTTTCTGTCTCCATCTAGCAGTTACTGTATCTAATGTTCTGTACAGTGTTGCTTAGAAATTGGGTGCTTCCAGTTTTGTGTTGACAGCCTTCTCTGATCTTCTTCAACTGATGCCAGGCTCCTGTCAGTAGCTTCACAAGGCACTTTATTTTCCCCTATGGCTTTCTGTTTGTAATTATGTGAAATGCTATCACCATCATGCTCTCGGTGTCGGTGTTTTCTCAAATAGAGTGGTTTAGATACCCACAAAATCCCCCATTCGTTGTCCTATTCTTTTCTTGTCTTTATCCATATTTGTAGATTGAAGAGCGGGCCATCCAAGACCTTCTGTTCCATTATAAGGCGCGTGACAACCCTGATGAGCTGATAGTGATTGAGAGGTCTTGCAGAGGTCCTATTGCAGCACCAACATGGAACAAACACTGATGTTTAACAGCACAGCCGCTACATACCATCAGAATGAGAATATCCCTTGCAGATGTCTTATCGTTGGAAGTGTTCCTGCTGCAGCTTTGGCCAAAACATCATTATCAGATCCATCAGCTTGTGTTGAGGTGTACCTCAGGCTCATCCAGCCAGTTCAACACGAGTCTGAGGCAAATCAATGCTTGTCTCTGCAGTGTTTAACTTTTGTTACTGCTTCTCAACATTCTGTGTGTGTGTGTGTGTGTG
>NW_018131767.1:0-1003 GCF_001952655.1 Monopterus albus
CTGGTATTGGAGTTACTGCTACTACCCTATCGCACAGGCAAGTGCAACAAGCTTTGTGGTAGTTCTGTTTACTCTTGATGCAGTATTAACTGGTATGATGCAGTTTTAGCATTTGAGTAGAATGTATCAACTTGAGGTTGACAAAAATTAGCCTTGTTAATCTTCAGGTTGTTTGCTGTGAAATTGGTGGAGCCACTTCCTGGATGTATTGCCTTGTGATAAGCTCACAGATGTCCTCCCTTTCATGCTACCTACAATTAATGAGACTTGTTTTGTGCAAATAGAAGATGTTACCCCATGTCTCTGTCATGTTGCATAACCACATATAAAAAATTTTTTCCAGGGTCCAAACTGCTGCTCGGATGTGTCGGTGTCTTTCCACTATATGAGTGCTTCAAACATGTACTTACTGGAGTACTACACCTATCACCTGCGTGCCTTTGGCTACAGATACCGTTACCAGCCCCCTGCCCCCCTAGGCTACAATGTTGAGCAGTCAGTTTCCTGGGAAACTGCAGAAGGACAAAAACAGCTGGCTTCTCTGGTGGTAGGGCAAGGACAGGCAGATGACCTATCCAGGAATGACAAGAGACAGGATGCTGATGAGCATCCAGCAGCAGGTAAAAACCACATGTGAAGGAAATTATCATTAGGGAGAGGGCTAATGGGTTTCATGAGGTGGATTATTCCTTTCTTTACCATTGCGTGTGCACCAGAGTTTGATCTGCCACTCTATTGTTCTTGTCTGGAGTTGTTTGACTTCATTTCAGAGAACGGTGTGCCTGCTTGTGAGACACAGTCACGTCTTGAGCTGATTTTATAACTGTCAGATTGTAACAAGCAACAAAAACATATGTGGAAGTGACCAAGATGCACTGCTGCTTGATTCACATCTGAATGAGCCATGAGTTGGTGGGGTATAGGGTAAGAATGTATTCTGATGGGCAGCGCTAGTTTAAATCTGGTTCCAAGTTTGTAAAATACCCATGTGTTAAGGTTCATG
>NW_018131768.1:0-1003 GCF_001952655.1 Monopterus albus
GGTAAAATAAAGGTTAAATTAAAAAAATATATTTTACCAGTAAAGTGCTATTGTTAAACAGATGTCTGCTGTAGTCACACAATATTGTGACCCACCCCTTCCCACTTTAGTTCATTTAGTTTTTACTGATATACAAATGAAATATAATAACTGAGATTAAAGCAGAAAGCAAAGTCAAAGTCATAAAAGGGTTATATTTTTATTTGTCTGATGTCTAATCTCTATGAGTGAAAAAAAGACTTAGACAACAAACATTTAGATCTGAGAGCTTTAAATATTTTTGTGTGCTCCACTTGTTGCTAAGGGATTGGGTTTGCCATGTATTCTCAGAATATAATGAGAAGGTTGCAGTGTTCAGAAACCTTAAATTGACTAATTCTGGTTGAAACTTCATCTACTTTAGTTAGTTTGAGGTCTAAAATTTATTTTAGCACAAGCAAACAGAGGCTGGAAAACATTTAAGAGTACACAGCTCTCGATAAAAATTACAGAAGCTTTCACAATATCAAAATAAATGTCCATCTTAGAATCTTGTTTAACCTAAACATTTAGATGTTTAAAAATGAATAAAGTCTCATCATTAATAGAAAAGAAAAAAACAGAAACAAAACATACAGTATCTATGGCACATTTGCTTCAGCTATTTGTTGAATTAGTTACAGTATAACACAGTGTGAAAGCTTTAGTAAGAATAAACTAATAAAAAGCATTATAAAGCATTTCAAAGTCACGCAAGTGGAAAACTATTAATAAAATATAGATAATTTAATTTGCCACATGACAGTCTGAAGATTCAAAATGAATGTCTCTGTATACCCTTAACCTGTCTCATAGAATCACATTTTGATTTAGGAATTACACCATCATCATCATCACCATCAATAATTTCTCAAATGTACAGTATACACATTGTTTACCCCGCACTGATAGAGCACTAGTCACACTTAAACTTGCAACTGCCCAGAATCACTCAGAAGCAACAACAGTGTTATAAACTTGGTTA
>NW_018131769.1:0-1002 GCF_001952655.1 Monopterus albus
CTGAGCATTAAGACTTGCAGTGTGAACATAGTAAGACGCAAGGTAAAGTCAAGTGAGGAAACGTGGATGCAGTTAGTGGAACTGAGATCCACCTCCCGACTACCTAAACAGGTGGAGCCCGTTTTCAGTCTGGAACCGGGCGCAGGTTGAACTACCATACAGGTCATGAAGCAAATGTGGTTTATGTGACAAAGCTATGGCGACACAATGCTGTTCGTCAGGGAACATCATGATGACTATTTGTTTCAGGAGGCTTCAAGTCAGCTTCCTTTCTTCCAGACTGATTTCTGTTCAACATTTTACACCTTTAACAATTTCTGATTTGCATATTCATCACATATTGAGGAACATTAGTAGCTGGAAAGTGGCTCGTGTCAAGCTTCACCTGTTTTGCGTTACCTGTTACCTCCACAGCCTATTAAACCCAGTGAGCCATACAGCTGCACTGGGTGACAGGTCTCTTCCTCAGGAAACGTGTGAGGCCGTCTGTTTTCAGCAAACAACTGGACTCACACATCACGGTGAGTTCACCACATTCACGGTTGCTGCTGGACTCTGGATGGGACTTGAGGCAAAGAACTGAAACACAGGCACCAGCAGCAGCCAGTAGAGTCTTTTTCCATTGTACTCGTGTGTTTTCTGACAAATTAAATCATTCCACACAGAACCTGATGTTGGCCAGTCTAACCAGTCTAGAGTGCAGCCCTGCCTACTAGTTAGGGAAAGGCCTGTCACGGTCAGCTGCACAGTTAAACCTGCTCTGTGTTTTCAGTTTGCACAACAACCTATGGTTCCAAAACTGGGCCTAGGGATCAGCTGGGGTCCTGAAAGGAGTCCAGTTTTAAGGTAGCCCTCACTGGGTCAGACCCAGGCCTGGCCCCGAATGCTACCAACGAGCAGGAACAAAGGACAAACTCCACCTGTTTACAACAAACACCTCACTTCCAAATTATTTTGCCAATTACTTTAAGTCGTTGAAATATATGGTTAAATTGAACAAAA
>NW_018131770.1:0-1002 GCF_001952655.1 Monopterus albus
AAATGTGTATGTGACTCAGTGACATAACAGGAGCTAGTAAAGTCAGCTCACCTCATTTTTACAAGCTTCTTAATCTTGATTCAGAACTTAATGATCTTAAATGATCGATATGAAAAAGTTATAACTTCAGTCAAAGCTGGAAAGAAGACGTGGTTCAAAGTTCTGAATAATTAGTAAGTGGACCCAATCGTAGATTTTATTCACCTTAGGTGCTCCCAGATTTAAAACAAAAATACTGATGCACAGATAGACAACTATTTATTATTAGATTTATTTGTAGTAAACTGACTCTGCAGTTAACCTGCTTTTAGTCTCTGTGACTAACTTTTTTGCTCACTTGTATAATTGTGTTCTTCTCTACAAAGTCACATTTTGTGCTTATGTACATTTATTCACTCCTTGTATTATTTGGTAAACTTCTGTTTTTTCCATAAGGGAACAAGCTCATGGTTTGTTTTTGTTATAGGGTGGAAGATGGAACAAGCACGACTTCTACAAGACGCAGCAACCAGAGTTGCAGGGTAATGCCGACACTGATTAAGCAAATGTCATTCAGCTCTTGTACATACCTGCATAACTGTGTGCATGTGTGTGTGCCAGGGCCGCGGGCGTGGTCGGCAGCTGTCTGAGAGGGTGAGACGTTCACTGAACCCGACTCTGCTCAGGAATGTAGAGTATGACGTCTGGCAAAAGACCAAGAGAGGTAACTCGCTATGACACTCAGAGTAAAAGGCGTTAAACCAAATGCACATCCAGTCTAAAACAAATCCTGACTGGATGACATTTGCTGGTCTTAGAAAGATTTTCTTGTTGTTTGGGGTTCGTATTTTTACAACAGTTTCTCTGGGTCCGTGACAAGTCAAACTCCAGTCAGGGTGTTGGGCCTTAAACGTGCATTACCTAGGATTTGGCACATTTTCTGGATGTTGTCCCTTGGCTCTACTCCCCTCTCCATTACACTCCTGCCCACAGCTGCTGTTGTTATTCCAGCTTCTCTACCCC
>NW_018131771.1:0-1001 GCF_001952655.1 Monopterus albus
TTTCATCGATGCCAGTCAGGAGGACCAACGCAGCTGGATGACCTACATAAAGTGTGCCCGGAACGAACAAGAGCAAAACCTGGAGGTGGTGCAGATCAGCAGCAGCATATTCTATAAGGCTGTGGAGGTGAAAACTTAAGCTATCATTTCTTACCAGAAGGCAGGGAACGCACCTTTTAGGTGCAGAATAACTTGAAGCTAAATGAATATGATGAAAACCCTGCTTTCATTTGAGTTTTTAAGCACTTTCAGTGAAAACAACATTGGTTCATTTTGGGTCTCTCTCATTTTCAATACAATAAGCATGTTTCTAGCAGCAGCTTACAAAAATAATAAGCCTATTGTGGAATTGCGCAGCCTGACTTTGGGATGTTATTGGCCAACCAAAATTAAATGTCCTTCAGAACAGCCCCGCCTGCTGGTCAAAATGAGAATGGAATCTGTGGTATCTATAGTGAAGCTGAATACGAGCACTAAAGCAGCAACTAGATGAAATCATACTGATTAACTGATCTTTGCTCTTTTTGTCCCTTATTTAGACCATCCCACCAGACCAGGAGCTTCTTGTCTGGTATGGAAACACCCACAACACATTCTTGGGAATCCCTGGAGTTCCTGGAACAGATGAAGATCACCAGAAGAAAACCAGGAATGGTGAGTCATTTTAGGGATACAAGGGCTCTTGGTTAATTTTTTTAATATGTCGGAAGTTTTTCTGTGTGCCTCTGGGGAGCATCCCCCATCTGAGACAAACCTAAACTGAGAAAACTTCAACTCATGTCCCTCCCTTTTCTTCTCCTAGATGACTCCCATTCATGTGACGGCCTTTCCTCGTGCTCCCCCCCTTCTTCCATCACTACCGCGGGCCGCATGCGCTGCGTCATTTGCCACCGTGGCTTCAACTCCCGCAGCAACCTGCGCTCCCACATGCGCATACATACTCTGGACAAGCCCTTCGTCTGTCGCTTCTGCAACCGCCGCTTCAGCCAGTCGTCCACGCT
>NW_018131772.1:0-1001 GCF_001952655.1 Monopterus albus
TATGTATGAATATGTATTCTGAATCACATTTTTATACTGACAAAGATTTTCAAACAAGGATTCTAAGCATTATTTTAAGTCCTTTACAGCCAGAAAATCAATCAGAAGTTAAATTGAGATATTGCTTTTAAATTACAAATGTAATTCCAGGTGTTATTGAAAGTAATTCAGTACAGATCAGAAGGTTCTTGTGCTTAAATCTTTCCAGGCCACAATTTGCATACTGTAATAGATGTTACACTACTGTATAGTGAAAGAGCTGTTGATGGCTTTCATTGCAGGTATGTCTCTTAGTGAAAGCATTTGCAATAATAATCTTTTTCTTAGACACTGACATTTGTTTCTGTATGCGGCTAAAGGATGAGCAAAGAGTATCTACACTGGCACTGATGTTTTAGATTTTATTTTTGCTAGAAAATTACTGTATAATTTCATGGTGCATGATTTAGATTGGGCCTCTCAGCAAAAGTGATATTATTCATTAGTAATGAATGCAAATGCAAGCTCAGATATGTTTGCTAAATGATGCTGTCTTTCAAAAGGCATTTCCAAAATGCCTGGAGTTTAAGAGGTTTAATTAATTCTCAGTGCGGAACAGAGGTTTCTTGATTAAAGTAGCAAATAACTTTCATAACATCTGGTCCATGTCTGTTTTAAACCGGTCAGAGCTTTTTACTTTATATGTATGAACTTGGCTTATTTTTGGAGGCAGTGGCACTGACATCCATACTGTATCTGCACAACTCTGATAAACTATTCATCCATTTAGAAGTTCCAAAGAAACATTTCCATCAGTCTTTGCACGATGACATAACACAAGGCACTTTTAGATGCTGAAGGAAAACATAAACTAACTGAGCAGCAAGTGCTTCACTTAGGTCTTCTCCATCTGTTTTACATGTTGCCAGCATACAAATCACATTTCACAGCAGATGGTTCGCGCAATGAAGATCTGCCGTAGAGGAGGAGGGAGGGAGACAAAGCAGACCAGAGGTGACATA
>NW_018131773.1:0-1000 GCF_001952655.1 Monopterus albus
GCCTATGCCACGGGCCGGCCCTGGCTGTTCAACATCTGTTAGTTTTTTCTATGATCCGCTCAGTTTCAGTCACTATTGTTTGCAAGTGGCAAAGAAATGCAACACCATGACATTTACACACCACCTCCGACTAGCATTTTGGCAGTGTAATAGCAGAGCGACACAGACACCAGTGTGCAAGTATAAATTCTCACAATGGTATAGGCCACTGATGTAGCTGACGGCGTAGCCTCTATGCAGATGAAATGCAGAACCATAAATCAAGCTTCATGCTGATATAGGTCTAGACTGCTGAGGGCCCTCCCATGATGCTCTGAGCTCCTCTCTTCTCCCATTGTTTGTTGTCTTGTTGCTCTTCTTTTTTTCCCTCACTCCTCTAATCACTCACCAACTGCTTGAGGCAGAAGGCTGCCCACCAAGATCTGGGTCTGTCAGAGTTTTTCCTCCCCAGTGTCACCAAGTGCTTGCTCACTGGGGATTTATTGGATTTTTCTCTTTAATAATAATGATGATGATGTTTAGACCTTACTTTGTAGTGTCCTGAGATGACTTTTGTTATGATTTGACGCTATACAAATAACACTGAATTGAACTGAAATAGAATCTTAACAATTTGCGTGCACACAGAATGTACTATATTTTCAACACTGATGTGAGATCGACTGATAGTTTCACCTGTGAAGACGTATCACTCTGTTAGAGTTATTGGAACGACAGAGAAGCACTGTCACTCAAATTAATCAGTGGCATCACAGAGTGATGCCTCTTTATCTCATAAGCGATCTTCGGCTAACTGCAGACAGCATGTTGTCTGTTGTCCACCGGGTGCAGCCAGGTCATAAACCCAACAACAGCCGCTTTAATTTTGTCCTGTCATCAATTTAAATCACAGAGTTAACGTTAATTAGAGGCAGCTGGTATGGCGCTGCTGGTTGTCATTTTACCGGCGGGTTGGCCACGCCTACACCACCAATTAGTAATTTGTCGGAACGATCATGGA
>NW_018131774.1:0-1000 GCF_001952655.1 Monopterus albus
ATACATATACACAGTACACATACATATTCACACAACACATATACAATAATATACACTATAATATATAATAAGTATTATAGTTATACTTTATATACTATACATGCAGTGTTACAATACTATTCCATATAATACACAATTAAATGTACCAAAGAATGGGAGAGCAGTCATACAGAAGCTTGGTATACAAGTTAAATAATGTTAAATGATGAAGTGAGAACCCACTCAAGGCTCGCCTCTCCACCAAACAAGTGTGGTAGAATTTTCTTTGATACTTTTCCAATTCTCTAAAGACTTAAACCATTGATTCTAACTTTATTTTAATAAAGTGGCAGGGACAACAACCCTACAAGAAACACCAGGAGCAACTGGGAATTCAGTGTCTTGCTCAAGGACACTTGGAATAAACAAGCTGGGAATCGAACTGCTAATCTTCCGGTTAGGAGATGGCCCGCTCTATCCCCTGAGCCATAGCCATCCCCGATCTAATAATTAGCAATTAATGATAATGATTATGAGCAGTCATACATACAATACATACATACATACAAATGACAATAGTACAATTTGACTCTATTCAGCAGAAAACCAGAACACTATGGTTTATTGTTGACCTATTACAGAGGGTATACAGAATGATTAGTTCCTCATTTTACTCTTCCTTACTGGGTAAGTAAAAAAATAAAATAAGTAATACAGCAAATAGTATAGGTCCTCTATGGAATCACCACCAGCTTCACCTGATTAGTTTCTCCCTATTTATACCGTGCTCATCGTCCACTTCCCTGCCAGTTCTTTCCACACACAAGACCGTTTCTTTGCCGATCTATTGTTTTTTGACTACTATATGTATTTGCTCACGTTCTTCATCTCAGCTCCGTTCCTGCCTTTTGCCCCGTGTCTTATCTTCCCAGCCGCTATCGCTCCTTTGGACCACGGACCTCCTCAACTCCACATCACTCCACCTTAACTGTGGCCACAGCCTGGCCTCCTCCTTATCATC
>NW_018131775.1:0-1000 GCF_001952655.1 Monopterus albus
GCACATAGCAAGACATAATGATCAGCAAATGTTCAGATCAGAAAATTAAACAAAGGCAGACATGAGTCCTGAAATAAATGATAGGTAGAAGATACAAATGGGGAAAACACGCCAGTGTCCAAATTATCTCTTTACTTCTATGAAATCTTCAAAAGTGAACCCAATTATCTGATTGTTCTCTTGTAAAAGAGTGTTTTCACTATCGTTACACAAAACCAGCTTTACTTGTTCACCAGCTGTTCCATTAGTAAAGTCACAGTCGGTTGCTTGTAAGCAAATTAAGGTATTCAGTCTATTGGATGCGTGTGTGCTACTAGTCAAAGGTTTGGACACACCTTCCCATTGTGATAGTGTGTGCAAACTATTGACTGGAATGTAGTCTGTTGATGCAAGCAGTTACAAAGGAGCTGACGTTCCGTCTGGACAAACACTTTTCGAGGGTGAAGTGATATAAATAATCTAATTCTGCACTTTAATCTGAAAAACTGCGGCTGTGACTTAAGTCACAGCCGCAGTTTTTCAGATTAAAGTGCAGAATTAGATTATTTATATCACTTCACCCTCGAAAAGTGTTTGTCCAGACGGAACGTCAGCTCCTTTGTAACTGCTTGCATCAACAGACTACATTCCAGTCAATAGTTTGCACACACTATCACAATGGGAAGGTGTGTCCAAACCTTTGACTAGTAGCACACACGCATCCAATAGACTGAATACCTTAATTTGCTTACAAGCAACCGACTGTGACTTTACTAATGGAACAGCTGGTGAACAAGTAAAGCTGGTTTTGTGTAACGATAGTGAAAACACTCTTTTACAAGAGAACAATCAGATAATTGGGTTCACTTTTGAAGATTTCATAGAAGTAAAGAGATAATTTGGACACTGGCGTGTTTTCCCCATTTGTATCTTCTACCTATCATTTATTTCAGGACTCATGTCTGCCTTTGTTTAATTTTCTGATCTGAACATTTGCTGATCATTATGTCTTGCTATGTGC
>NW_018131776.1:0-221 GCF_001952655.1 Monopterus albus
TCTTAATTCTACTTTTGTGCAACAGGCACCTGGTGTAGCTGCAGGACGCGAGGCTGGTGCTGTTCCGCAAGCTGAGGGAGATGTACAGTTCCTCTGCTGCCAGGTGTAAAGAAGCATGCAAATAAACTATTCAGAGTGTCAGGGAGGGTGGGATCATGGCTGACCTGCTGGTTGTTGCCTCTGTAGACTGTTATTGTTTTGATGCCTCTCCACATACTCTG
>NW_018131776.1:330-1000 GCF_001952655.1 Monopterus albus
TAATTTGTCACCTGATCTGAAGGCAGCGTCCCGAGCTTTGAGCAGAGGTGACACTGTACTGTACAATCATGGTTTCTGGTTTGGAAAAAAACCCTGATGGACTTTGTGGGTAGGACAGCATCAGTACAGAACTGCACATAGTCCAGAAAAGCTGATGTATAAGCCTCCAGGTCTGAGCCCTCTTTGAACATCCCCTAATCAGTGTGCTCAAAACAGTCCTTAATGCTGAAGAGTCCTCCTCCATCCACATCTTTGGTGTTTTGGTGATTGGTTTTGTCCTGCAGATCAGAGATTTGTATGCTGGGATCAGCTCAACAGAGATGGGATCTGACATGCCAAGGTGTGGACCTGCTATGGCCTTGTATGTTCCCGGGATATTGCAATAAACTTGATCCAGGATATTATTGTCCCTGGTTGGAAAGTTGATGAATCTGTAGAATCTGGGAAACACTGCTTTAAGTTCCACATGGTTAAAGTCTCTAGCCACAATCACAGCCGCTTCTGGGTTTGCATTCATCTGCCTGCTGTTCAGGCAGTACAGCTCCTCCAGCGCTAATTTAGCATTAGCTTGCATTGGTATATAGGCGGCTACAATCAGAATTGAGGAAATCTCTCTCACCATTTTAAGAAATGTCTCACAGTTTTTAACTTTAGCTTCTGTTTTGTGTTT
>NW_018131777.1:0-999 GCF_001952655.1 Monopterus albus
CTGTTTCTAAGGCCATCACATCCTGTACAGTAAGGTTTTCCAGGTAATTCACTGCCTGTACAATTGCAAAGTATCTTTTTACTCCTAACTTTTTTACTACTTGTGGCACTTCAGCGCAGAGCCAGGAAAGTAACAAGACTCCAACTATTCCTATAGTTGATATGATTAAGATGCCGGTACGAGTGGTCCTGTTTCTGGTTATACTTCCAGGTCTAACCTTTACAGGTGGGGTTTGTCCAAACAGTCCCCAGCTGGTTTTCAGATCCTCCTCTATCTGTCCCTGCATTATTTTAGGTCACACCCTATGCTCCTATTGGCCGTTGGTTTCTTCGCTGAGTTTGAGACGACTCTTCCTTATTGGAAAAAGCCCCCTTTGTAGTCAGACTTGCTGCCTTCAGGGAGCCGTGGTGTGTAACTAACTGTCCTTCACCTATTTTATGAGGATAAAGATTTTACCAGCTTGCAGTGGGACAGATGAATCCAGGATGTCCTCTCAGCTATCTTTACTGCTGTAGGTGTGGTGAGCAGTACCTGGTATGGACCTTCCCACCTTGGACTGGACCGGTTCTTTCTTTTAATCACCTTCAGTAGCACCCAGTCTCCAGGTTTCACAGTTTCAATCTGCAGCTCCACTGGTTCCCCTGGAACAGAATTAGCACAAACGATCTCCTTGTATGTTAGCATATTTTTTCCATATAATCTGCCAGTATTTGTTCAGCCTCTTCATCTGAACGCTGGAAAGGTTTCAGCTGTGAAATGATGTAAGGTCTGCCATACATTAACTCAAAGGGTGTTAACCCACCTGCTGTGGGGGTTACATGCATGTTTAAGAGTACTAATGGCAGGCAATAAACCTGGTTCTTTCCAGTTTCCTCCATGGTTTTCTTAGTTTTGCTTTAAGAATGGCATTATGTCTTTCCACTAACCCTGCAGATTGTGGATGGTATGCACAATGATGCTTCAGGTCTACAGTATGTGTAGAGTTTGAGCTAACAATGA
>NW_018131778.1:0-999 GCF_001952655.1 Monopterus albus
TGTGTGTGTGTTTTCCTCAGCTCTCTGAGGGACTTTGTTGACCCCCCTGACTTTTCCTCTGGCAATAAAGTTTTCATTCTTCTGTGAAATATCTCAAGATCTTCTCAATGAATGTGCACAGGCCGTCTGTGGGGATCCGTTTAGCCTTCTAATTAACACTTTGACCTTTGACCTAATTGGAGATGCAGGACTGTGGGTGTGTGTAATTCCAGCCTAGGACACAAAGGCAGGAATCAGGGATTATGGACATAGTGTGTCCACAGCTGACCCACCTGTACTGTGCATTGGAAGGCAGAAGGAGCGATGACGTCCGATGCCTTGACTCTAACGTGGCACTAGGAAGCTGTGTTTAATTCTGGCCTTAGCACGACTCCTACAGATAAAGCGGTGCTCACGCTCATTTATCTAACGCATGTGTCCTTTTGAGTGAGTGTGAAATTAGCCCAAAGCCTTTGCTTTGATATCGTCCTGGAGACTGGCTTGTTTTCTGCTGCATGGATGATTAATGATCTGATTTGTGGATAGAAAAAATTGATGATATATTTTAATTCACATTGATATCTGGAGGCGCACAAAGCAACATTAGTACACGGTGGTCATGCACCGTCGCGCTGCTGTGTCTAACCACAGGGGGTCACGGTGGTGATTTTATTGTGAGCTGAGAAGAGGAGACGTCTCCAGGAAACCAGAGCTTCACAGTAACAGAGTATTAATGTTGTAGGACCACTGGGAAAAATACAGCAAACAGCAGCAGTCGAATACAGAGTCAGCTTTATTTCAACGAATCCACCAGAGCATTTCAGCGCACAGCTCAAGCTGCTCCTCACAAAGAGCCGTGCAAACGCAGCATGAGAGCAGATGGGAGCTGTAAAGCTTTCCAGGTCACGGCCTCCTCTCTCATCCGCCACAGCAACTGAGAAGCATCTGGACAGCTGTGGGTCCTCGCAGCACGAAGCATGAGGCTGTACCTACAATATGAAGTGTTGTACTTCAGTAAAA
>NW_018131779.1:0-999 GCF_001952655.1 Monopterus albus
AAGTTAAAAGTCACTTATGGCTCTCGGTGCATTTAGCAGTTTAAATAGTATCACTCTCATGTCATGGTCGTTGGTTGAATTCACAAACTACAGTGACTCGTTTTGTTCTGTGGGGACGAAGCATTCTGGATTCACTCCGGTTCACACCTGCTTTTCTCTTCAGCGGTGGCCCCCGAGGCTCATGGGTATCTGTATATACGTGGCCATCGCAGCCTGAGAGGAAACAGGATGATGTCTCGAACACCTTCGCTAACTGATGCTTAAACTGTAGCATTGTTAGGCTAGACAGGAAACGTTGTACGCTGAGGGATTCTGAGGATACCATTAGATAATCCTCTGGAATATACTGAGGGGAAGGAAACATTCAGAACCAGGGATCCTCTCACTGGTTAATCATTCAGGACAAAAATGTAACAGCTGTAAAAGCTTCTCTGATGTGACGATTTGCTGGTTTTCTCTGGTTTATAAGCTCTGAGCTCTGTGTTCAGACTGTTTGTCATGTACAGACATCTGAAGACGTCGCCTTGGGCTTTTGGGACTTATGAAAGATATTTTCTGATTCTGTGACTCAAAGCTTCATTAGTGCAATTGAAGGAATGAGCCTAGAGTAAATCATATCAAAGAAGACGTCCCGGGCGTATGGCGGTTTTTATAAACCACTGACTATGAAGTGCAGGTGCTGCATTGTTTTTCTGTGGGAACCTCTCGACCACAGAAAAGAAAGCCTCCGCCCTCAGTGAAGTGCAGCGTTTGTTGGGTTGACCTGATGGTGTGTGTTTGTGAGTCTGATGCTCCTGATGCACGAGGCTAATGCTGTTAGCCTGTGTCTGTTTACATACAACATGGTAGTGGGAGTGAGAAAGTAAAATGGATTTACTGCATGTGTGTGTGAATGTGTGTGGTCGCTAGACAACTCCGACACACTGCCTGCAGCAGAGGATGCAGATGGTAACCCCCCCACCCCTTCACACACAGTTCAGCCCTCTATCCCCACTAGCC
>NW_018131780.1:0-999 GCF_001952655.1 Monopterus albus
AGGTTCAAGGATAACTAGACAGAAAGTAGATTGTTGTTAGGAGGCAGAATGTTGAATATTATTGTTATGACGTGTTTGACCATAATCGTAGTCATATTTTCTTATGCTTAATGTCGTGTCAGAGTGTTTTAGATACACACCACACAATCAACAGACATTCACACATTGATTTTCTTCATGCTTTGACTACGGCTATGGCCAGCTGCAAAGCTGGCACCGGAGACGTCACGGTTTGGCGTCCCTGAGTAGTATGGGACTAGCCCAAAGTGATATAATGTATAGGACTGTTATGGTTCGGGGCTTTTCATCTACCAGCTGCCTGCGTGCATGTTGGAGGTGCAAAGACTCCTGAGCGTGTAATGTTAATTTTACCTGTGTTCATTGAATAAATCAGCACTGTTTTGAAGTTACTCGGACTGCTTCATCTCTCAGAGTTAATGTGGTGAAAAGAACGGGGGTATCCAACACAATAAACAACTTTGTGTTATTTTTAAAACCTAAAAATGGGTCACACAAGAGGAAGGTTAACAAGGAGTGGCTCATTTCACATTAGGTACAGTAATGTAGCTTGTTTTTAATCTGAACATAATGATAAGTCCACCCAAGTTATTATTTCACTGAATGACTCGGGCTGCTCACTTTAAAATGAAATTGACTGTTTATTGATGGCTTTTAAGAACAGTCTGGGAGACCCCATTTTCCAAGTTATAGGGTCAGGGTGTGCTATAGTAACTAGAGTCTATGCATTAAACAAAACAAATCAAAATCAGCCCCAGTGAGTCATTAACATGCGCATTATGAAAAGTGTGATGTATAGTGAGTGTAGAGGAAGATAGATATCCAAGAGAGACAGAGAAAGACAAGGGAGGAGGGGGAAGGATGAGAGGGATAAATCAGCTGTATGACATAGAACTTTGCTCAGAAAGCTATGAGTGTTCAGCAGCTTCCCCTCTCCTCCTCCCTCTGATGGACGAAGCTGAACTCTGCTTTCCACAACTC
>NW_018131781.1:0-999 GCF_001952655.1 Monopterus albus
AACAAAACAATCATTAGTCAAGAGTCTAAACAAATTGCAGCACATATGACAAATTGGTGCAGAAAACATTGGCGAGCTAAGTGTTTATTAGTTTAGGGTGGTGTGACACTAACAGCACTGTGCTTTCTGTGCCAGCAGCAGGGAAAATGACATTTGCCTACTGTAATCTACCATGAAAGTATTAGAAAATCTGCATCAGTTTTGCAACATGCAAAAGACTCGTTCCTGTCCTGCTCCCACTTTTTCATGACACACACTACTATATATTTAGAGTAAATCCCAGTGAATCACAGGACGGCGAGTTTGGAGACGCAAGTGATAAACTATCAGAAAGAAACCCTGCTGACGAGGTGAGTTTCTTTAGTAACATTATGGCATCTGTATTTATTTATGGTTATTCATGTTCTTTTCTAACTCATTCCTTTTTCTTTCAAAGTGCACGTTACACTGGATGACAACAAAGCACCAAAGTAAATCAGGTAATGGTCTGGCTACACCGTAGATGCTGTATCTCACAAATTTATTTTCCATGTTATTGTAATAGGTGTTTTAAATTCGTACTGCATATCTTGTACATAAGATATTGAAGGTATTTATTATATTGAGTAGGACTTTACTTTCTTTAATGCCATGAAATCAATATGTAAGTCCAGACTTGTGTACAACAACAATCAAACACTGACCCACTAAGTCAGTCACCAAAGCTCACCTAGCCAGCTGCCATTTTAACTATCAAACAGCAAAACGTATGTTTTAAACACAGTTTAGCCAACAATAGGATTTGATTCTGTTGCTTTTTATTGTAAACTTGCCTCTTATGTGGAGAAGATATGCAGTGCATAGGAGTGAATGGTGTGACACAGCTAATTAGCAATGACTGTTTGTTGACGCTCTAAGATGCAGTAGTTTGCTAATTTGCATGAGTTTACCTTGCACCAACAAGGGGATTTGTTAATTAGGCCAACTCTGTTTAAATTAACTGATTTCAAAATGTTGCTG
>NW_018131782.1:0-998 GCF_001952655.1 Monopterus albus
CCTCGTTTTACTGCTAGAAAATAGTTTCTTCTCTCTTCTGTTCCTAAATGAAAAGAACCTGTTATGGACGCTCGCACACGGAGTGAGCAGAAAAAAAGACGGACCCAGGTAGCTGACTTCAGTGCAAGCAGTGAGTGATTTATTTACAGTGCAGTTAATGGTGAAAAAACAAGCTGGTGAGGATGTAATGAGAAACCGAGTGTCGATCAGCAACAGTACTGGAAGAGTGATGAGATGGATGGAGTGGGCCGAGCTGCGTAGCTGGGTCACTCCTGAACTGGCCGGTGGGAAATGATGGTTACTGAGGGGATAAGCAGAAAGGGGTTTATACAGACAGTAAATGGTGACTGTGCATCGACCTGACTGGTGGAGGTTGGAAGGGTTGAGTGGAGCCAAGGTCCGGAGGTAGTAGTCCGTGGAGGAAAACGAGGAGCAATCTGGTTGTGGAGAGGTAAAGCAAAGTCCAGGGTATGACACAACAGGAATCAGAACAAACATACAGAGTGTAAACAAGGGAGACGAATGATAAGAATAATGTGAGGGCCTGAGAACGAAAATGAACTGGCAAGGGAGAGACAGGAGAACGGGGTATAAATAGGGCAGGACTAAACAGGTGCAGCTGGTGACAATCAAGAGGTGTTGAGCAGGTGTGGTAATCAGGGGCCGAGGACGAGAAACAAAAGTGAGGGAGGTGAGAGAGGCAGGTGCAGCCAGGGAAACCTGACAGAACCAAAGTGGTGAATCAACTCCAGGGACCAAACCAGACTTCATCATATGTATAGACACAAATTTATTTATTTTGACTTTCAGTAAAGACAACAGATTGACCAACTGCTTCTTTATATTTATTGTCTTCTGCTTGTGATTTTTGCCAGTACTGAAGTCTCTAAATGGGTCAGAATATTTTAATGGGGGCTTTTTGTGATCCAGCTGTTGATGTTGTTCATGTAAGACAGAGGAAATGAATTTTGGAGTTGTACATTTGTAGGACAAAGAAC
>NW_018131783.1:0-998 GCF_001952655.1 Monopterus albus
TGTAATGTTTATAATATATAGATTTACTGAATCATTTACATTTTAATTGTCCTATGGAAATGAAATGTCCTGTGTATCTGAGGCATTAATTAATCTCTATATAACAGACACATGTGCTTGATCGTTCTGAGGGTCTGCATTATTGTTTAAATTTGTTCATTGCTTAGGTTTTCTACAACTACAAGCCAATTGTGAGGACAGTCAAAGTGATGGATGAAAGCTGAAACTGGACTATGGCACAGGCTGTGGAGAGCATTGGAGTGAAACCATTTACTACACGTGTTCAGAGAAATCAAATACAGTGCCACCACTTACTTTGCTGCGTCTTGCCAACAGAAGTGTATTTAGATCAAATCACCCGTGGACCCCATAAATCTGTTAGAGAGGGAAGTACTGCTTTAAAGGCAATATGTAATGTCTGAGAGTACAGCTTGCACTGCTCTGCTGTTAGAATGAATTATTACATTATCATACTGTGTGAGGTGAATGTTGGTAGGGTTCAGTTTTCAATTTAACCAAAATGGCTAAATGAGTCATCAGTGGAAACAAGCTTATGTTTCTTACAATGTGCAGATGAGATCGCAGACAGCAGTCCAGGGGAGGAGAGGACGGGAGAGGAAACCCTGTGAATGACATATACATCAGTTCTCATTTTGATTTCAGTGTGACTTTACTTTTCTACAGTAACAGCTCCCTCTATCACCATCTGCCCACACAGTGCCCCACTGGGTAGTGTGAGCACATACGACAATAAATACACACACATATGCACCCTGGATTTGACCCCTTACTGTGTCCCTATATAAACCTGCCCTACCTTTAATCATAGCCACTACTTGCCTAACCCGTACCCTGCCCAAGTAATTACTCCCAAATTCAGTGATCATCTTTTGGGGGTTTGCTTTTTGACCCCAGAAGGATGTTGAGTCCCCAAAATGTGATTTATGTCCCCACAAGATGAGGAATACCAGCCCATGCATGCACACACATACTGTACA
>NW_018131784.1:0-998 GCF_001952655.1 Monopterus albus
CCTGGAGACAGCACTGAACTTTGTCTCTTTTGGTCATAATACGTTTTCCCTCTCATTGTTGTCTTTGCATTGGATTTAGATGCAATGTCATATGCCTCTTTCATCTGCTGTTGCCATCTTTGAGCATATTCATGATGCGAATGAAATCCTTCCTCCTCATTTAGTCCAAATATCAAATCAATGGGCAGCTGGGGATTTCTACCAAAGAGCAGGTAAAAAGGGGAATATCCTGTTGCCTCACTAGTAGTGCAGTTGTAATCGTCCACATAGTCACTCCACATTTCCTTTTTCTCCTCATCCAAGGTCCTCAGCATTGACAACAAGGTGCGATTAAATCTTTCAGCTGGGTTCCCCTGTGGATGATATGGGGTTGTTTTTGAATTGGCCATGTCAGTGTATCTTTGCAGCTGTCTAAATAACTGGTCCTCAAATTCTTTGCCCTGGTCGTGATGCATTTTTGCAGGGAAGCCAAATTTGAGGGAAAAATCGTTAAAGATTTTGTCGGCTGCTGTCTTGCCTGATTTGTTACGGGTTGGGTAGGCCTGGGCAAACTTTGTGAAGCTGTCAACGATCACTAAAATATATTCATACCCTCCCCTGCTCTTTTCAAGATGAAGATAGTCAATAGAGATCATTTCAAAGGGTGCTGTTGCAGGAACATGACACATGGGGGCTCTGCTATGCACAGTAGGGTTTTTCTGGATGATGCATTTACAAACATTTGTTATGAAAAACTCAATATCTTTTTGCATCCCAGGCCAGTAAAACCTTTGCCTAGCAAGGTTTACTACCCGATCAACCCCTAGGTGACCCATTTCGCAATGAAGGTGTTACACAAGCTCTTTGTACCTTTCTGGGAGCACAACCTGAGTGACAGTTGGTGTTTTGCATTTTAACAGGCCCTCCTGAGAAATATACAGTCTTTTCCATTCATGAAGTAGTTGTTTAGTCTTAACTGTCTCCCTAGTTGTCTTGTTAGGTTTGGCCGTTACTGTGGT
>NW_018131785.1:0-998 GCF_001952655.1 Monopterus albus
TCATGAAGGTGTTTTTTCACCTTCTTTCTGTTCCCAAAAAGGTCATCGCCCAGAGCGGTTTGGCTGAGAATGACTTCTCACACACACACACGGTTATCTGTGATGTTTGAAGACACTCTGTTCAAAATCTAAAGCAGGCCTCTTGTTTGAGATGAAGATTTTCTCAGCGGAGGAGGGGATATTTTTTTCCTGCATCTCAGAGGTGCGGGGCCTTCATCAGGGCAGCAACACCTGCAGCAGACTGCGTGACCCTCATAAAATATGTACTGGAATGTGCTGGAACAGTCACGTCTGTTAATCTGAACTAAGACATTTTTGTTGGCTGATCTCAATGCGAGAGAGACGGGCGGGGTGTTGGGGGGGGCAGAGGACGACTTGAGGTTGAGCGAGACATAACTGCATAGCTTCTCCACACCAGCTGAAGCATTAAATTATGACTGAATAGGCAAGTGTTAGCTGGTGGGCTGTCAGAGCTGTCTCTATGTGTACTTTTCAAAGCAGATAAAAGATTCCCGTTTCTCCCACTGCGCCTCTCGGCTGTCTGCGGTATCTTCAGGGCACAGTGGAACCTGGCTGTCGAAGAGGCTGTGTTATTATAGTCTTACGGCTGTATTTATTATAACTACCCATTAATCCACTTTAAATGAACCCTCCCCCGTGGCTGTGAGCCGTCTGCACATGGGATGAACACTGATTGAGGAGGAGAGATCTCCACCTCACAGCAGAGAGCCAATTGGAAATGACTGCTGCAGCAGCACATGGCAGCTGTCTCGTTCACAAAATGACTGTTCTAGAGCCAGTTACTGTGGTGAGCGTTCCCTAAGGCCCCAGGCCTGGTCCACACATGGATGTGAACAGACCAGCTGGCACAAACATGCGACCCAGGTGTGCATACGCAACATGCACGCTCAGTCCAGTCGAGGTGATTAATCACAGTCCTCAAGGAGGTGAGAGTGGGTACATCCCAATTCCCACCTTTCCCTCACTTGCATCTTTTC
>NW_018131786.1:0-997 GCF_001952655.1 Monopterus albus
TGAACCAGTGGCTGGGTCTCAGTGCAAGCGGGCACTTGTGGAGCAGAGCCAACAGCTGACTGAAGCTCTGCAGCAGCACTCGGCCTCCGTCCTGCCGTTCTTCTCTGCTGAGTCCTTCCTCCTACTGCAGGAAGTGCCAAGAGGAAGCAGGTGAGAACTGAGACATGCTGTGGTGCCAGGTTGGGAGGTCTGCTATTTTCCCCTCATTGTGCCATTTTATATATAAGTATATATTCTAAACAATTGCTTTAATAATACACTGGAAAGAAGAGCTTGCTGCTGTCACAGTGCAGCCATACTGTGCTGTGTTCACCTTTGTGTTTAATTGTTTTTCAGTGTGGAGTGTTTCCTCAACATAAAAATGTTAAAATCTAAACAATCTAAACGCAGAGTCTGCTTACTACCCTTTTATGTCATTTTAAAGAGTATCACATGGTCTTCGTCAGCAGGTGGAATTTGCCTAGTTGTCATAGAGATGAATGTCAACAGATCCATCTTTGAAAAATCTTGGTCAAGTTAGTAAGTGGTCATACAACTGTAAATTAATATATTTTCATGCTTAATAATAAAATACAGTCATTGTAAAATTGCCAGTTTTAGTTTCATTTCAATATGAATGATGAGTTCAGCTTTGTTGACTTTAATGTGGCGCTACAGCAATTATGTACTGCACCTGTGTAAAGTTAGGGCATCCACTGTCTTGATCCACGCCTTGTTTTATCTTCTCTCGTCCCACTGACCTGGTCTTCATCCTCTTCCTTCTGCTCCCCCCTCCAGCGCTCCACCCACCATTGATGTTGACACCAGCCTTGTCCAGTGGAGTCTGGACTGGGGGACAATCCCATTAATATGTCCAGTGGGTAGGGACAGCCGAGGTTGCTCAGTGATGCTGGACCCGATGGAGGTGACAGTGGCCATTTCTCAAGCCCTGCAACCCCAAAAAGTGATGTTCCTGAACAGCTCAGGAGGTCTTCGCAGCCAAGAGCACAAGGCATGA
>NW_018131787.1:0-997 GCF_001952655.1 Monopterus albus
GCAGAGCTGCTGGTGTTGAGGCTTCCTAGTGAGCCAGACAAAGATGTCGTCATCAATAAGCTGTTTGATTTCTTGACTGAGTTTCCTAGGGAGACTAAGTTTTCTGAGGTCCTGTTCTACATGGTCACATTCCTTCAGCAGGTAAAAATAGTTCTTCCTCTTTGCTCAGATTTTTCACTTTACACTGCTAATTAAAAGTAATCATCTTTGTTTTGTTTTTCATTTAAAGGGAAATCTTTCCTGTTCTTCATACAAAACACTGTGAGTTCAAATCTAGATATGTTTGGTTTCATGGAGGTTGCATTCAAAAACCTACATAAATGATTACATTGTGATATTAATTTCACATGTTTTGGTGTTCCAGGTTTAACAGACTGGACCTGGCCATGGTTACAGTTCCTCTTGATATGGGTCCAGCCATCACCCAGAGCAAGATGAACTTGTCCCTGCTCTTACCGCCAGGTGAGAAGCACAGTTTGTAAAGCGTCATCTTAAAATACAGTAAACACATTTTGTTTCAAGAAGGTCACTACTGTATGTACATTTATTACTTTACGTTAACCTGGACATGGCTTGTCCTTCCTGTCACTAAGTTTTCATAATGCACTTGTCACTGATATAAGTATTTTCTTAACTATACCCAAATGTAATTTGCATTTACCTGGTTTTTTGATTTTAGGTTGCACCATATATAAAGGACAGGTAATTTTGGCACATTCATTTCTGAATATTTATAGACTCATACGATAGCAGGATTACAACCATATAAATCTTTTTCTTTCCCAAGTGCAACACCACCATGGTAAATGGTAAGTTGTTTTACTGGTTAAAATGTATGTTTATAAAAATAAATGAATCATTTAATGTTTGTGATCATTTTGAATTCATCTGTTTCTGTCTTTCACAGAAACAGACGTTTGTGTTGGAGTGAACAGGTGAGATTTCTTTAAAGCAAAGCCTCAAATTAAAACCACATTCATTGGAACTAACTTTTTTT
>NW_018131788.1:0-997 GCF_001952655.1 Monopterus albus
GTGTGTGTGTGTGTGTGTGTTCTTCAGTATATCTGGTGCATGATGAATAAAGATGATGTTTCTCACACCGCACAGCATCCAGTCATGGGCATGATCTCTTGACAAAAGTAGTTTAGATGTCTTTCAGTGTGTTAATCTCCTGTCTTGTAGGTTCGTGCTCGGCAGGTCAGGACTTGTGTTTGTTTCGCTTTGTGGAACTGCAGGATGATTCCTACTCCTGGGGTTGGAGTTCAGGTCCTCAGCAGACACATCCGCCTCTGTGCCTTTGATGGAACTCAGGTATCAGGGATATATTTGTTGTATATGCAGACTGTTGCCACATTGCTTTTCCTTACCCTACCTGAGGGTCTGTAGAGTGGAAACAGTTTAATAAATCCTGTTTAGTTCTTCATTAATAGATGCAAAGTCACCTGTGCTAGATTTTTATTTGTAAAGTAGGTGTATTACATGAGGTGATTCATCTCCTTGATTAGTTTATTGAGAAGAATCATGTATCAGACCCTTATGACAACTGAGGAAAAGTATGAAATTATAATATATTGTTAATAAGACTAGACTTTCTTTCTAAATGAGCTGTGTTTGTGTTTCAGGTGTTGAGTAACATCCACACCGTGAGGGCAACCTACAACTCTAAAAGCCCCAAGACTTGGAGCTTCTCTCCAAAGGTAAGTCTACAGCTTTGTGAACTGTGCCCAAACTACTTCTTGCACTTAAAATCTAATGGTTGTGACTGAGATGAAACACTACAGTTTTCCTAAATCTGCACCTGAAAACCTAAAAACACAACCAGAACATTGAAGGTAATCTTATGCTTAAAATTAATTTACATATGAAATCCAATGTAAGTGTGTGTGCATTTGCTCCAGATGACAGGTATGCTACCCACGCTCCTGGATGGGGACTGTTTCCTACGCTGCAACTCTTCGTCTCCTGACCTAGGGATCCTCTTTGAACTGGGAGTCACCTTTATACGGAATGTATGACAAACACACACATA
>NW_018131789.1:0-997 GCF_001952655.1 Monopterus albus
AGATCACACTGACAGGAAACAGGAAGTATGACGTTACCATGGAGACAGTGTAAACCTATTAGCAGCGTTGGATGTAGAGACAGCGGCCACTGTGATAAACCTGATGCTTCTCAGACTGATTCTGACGCTCCACTTCCTGCTCCACTGACTGTACACGGTCGTGTAGCAACAAGGTCTTTGGCCATAGTTAGTAAATAATGGTTAGGAAGTAAGATCCTCCAGTGGTTCTCCTTAGTGATTCTGTAAAAACAACTCACTGGTTCTTCTTGGCATCTAGTCACCAGCAGACCTGCACATTATAACCTGTGGTGGTGTGAAAGTGTTTTGTAGAAGTAGAACTTCTCCAGTCTTCCTAGTGAACTTGGTGACATGAGGAAATGAAGCAGCCTTTTTATTTTTCCTTTCTCCTACTGACACAAAGGCTCATGGGAGTGTTCATGAAACAGCTGATCAACTCTTTCTCACATCTCACCAAGTTCACTGGTGTAAACAGACGCACAAAGGTTCTGTCGCCACAGGACGGCATCCGTTTACACACCAGAGAATTTTTACAAACATATAAAACAGAACAGCAGGAGCAGCAGACGAGTTATGACCCTTGTTGCTTCCCATCCTGCTGCACCTGGACTGTCAGTTTAAAATATGTACAACAGCTCAAACACACACTGACGCCCGGTCTGAACAGTGACATGTGGATCAGAGCAGTGTCCTACCTTCAAATGATCACTGGTATGATGATGTCTGCAGATGACGCCGCTCTGCCTTCGCACTGGGAGGATATGAAGGGCGACATGGTGAAGCTCTTTCTTCTGACTGGAGGATCTAAGGAGTACACAGACGTGGAGGCACAACTTACAAAGACTGGTCTGACTGCCAACATCATCAGTGTACGTTCACATGCTCATCACTCACACCACTGATTCCTACAAACGTTTTCACTTTGTCACTGTGGGTTATCGACTTTAGACTGATGGACACCATGGCGGCGAAAGGGTCT
>NW_018131790.1:0-997 GCF_001952655.1 Monopterus albus
CACACACACACACACACACAGAGAATACACTGAAACACTGAGAGAAACACATAAACAGTTGGACTGCTGAAATCATCTGTCACATTTCATTCATTTGTTAAAGAAATTTGCAACTCCAGTAAATCTTTTTACCTTGTCTGACATGCAAAGCTTCATATAATATTATGGGTTTGTCTTCACGCCACCTAATGTAACTCACTGAGGCTTGGGACTATTTTGGCTAATTGGCATGTTGTATATTTTTGGACTTTTGCTTGAATTTGATTTATTCACGGGTGTGGCAGACTTGTTGCCCTTTGCAAAACCTAAGTATGGGAAAGTTAAGTTCTGTTTAAAAAGGCCCAATTCATAGGCAAGTGTTAGAAATAATAAGGTGTGAATGATCAACCAATGAAGAACTACAGAAGGTCATGTTTTATGTTTTTAATCATAGTTTACTTCCAAAATTCATTACTCAGAAGTGCTTTCATGACTATGCCTCAGAAAAAGGGTTAAAAGTATTAGTGCACAATGGTCTCATTACTGAAAGCCAGGGTAATGCTGGCCTTAAAAAGTGCTGCTATGGTTCCAGTGTTGTTGGACGGAAGACAACAGTGGCAGTGAGAACATCCAGCCTTTGTGCACATTTTTATGGAGCCCTTAATAAGATGTTTTCCCCTTATCTGTTCATTTTGCTGTGAAAAGCACCAAACATAACCTACATGTTATACTGATAACATGAACATAAATGACAATAAATTTGAAAAGAATACATATCATCCCTCTGTTGGCAACAGATTTTCTCTTTTATTGTGCTTCTTAGTAAGATGGAAATCGGGACAGAGCATTATCATCATCATTTCAAATATGTCACCTGTCAGCTGTTTTTCCTGCAATTTGCTTTCTTTTCTTACACTCCTAAAGCCAATTTCAGCCCTTGAACAGACATGTGCCACTACTTATGAGCAAGCTCTGGTGAATACACACACCTTTATACAGGGTGGGTGAAAAGTAACTA
>NW_018131791.1:0-996 GCF_001952655.1 Monopterus albus
TTATAACCGCAGCTATCTGGGATGCACACTGGTGGATGGGTTTGTGAACCGGACTGTAACCTGGTCTTGTGAGAACGGAGAGATAGGCCATCTCTTGCTAGCTAACACCGCTTCAGGGAATGAGACGGATGAAAAACTAGGCTTCAGGAATGGAACAGTGGAGAAGCCAAACTCCATCACACCCTGCGCCTTTTCTGGTGAGCCCATCATGTCGGACAGGGGAGGAGCTGGGGCTTCCAGCGGGAGGGGGCAGATCACGGAGTAGAGCCCCGGAGGCCGGAGAATGGCTGGTGGTTTGAACTCTGCTGTGCCTGAGGAGACTCATATCCGCCAGCATCCATGTCGACTGATGGGTCAATGGGAGTGCCAGGAATAGAGGGTGGTGAGCTGATAGACTCGAACCCTTCTGCGCTGGCCACGTCAAGAAGTCCAGAGGGTCGTCCACCAAGAGATCATCACCACAGTTTGCCCAGCTTCTGTCTTCGTCAGGGTCATGCTCTTTGGTGACCGCAAACACATTAGCATGGCACCGCTTCTCTGCCGTGGGTAAGCAAGCACAGAAGGGGCAAGCGGCCTGAGGGGAGACCGCCAGCTCAGCATACTCTGCACCGAGGCAGGTCTTGCAGCAGGGGTGTGGGTCGCTGTGCAGAATGAAGCCCATCTCACAGACGGCGTCTGTTTTTAAGAATAATTTCTTTTGTAAGCAGTGCACCTTACCATTTCCCTCATTCTCTAGTTTTGAACTGACTTTATTCGAAGTGGGTCAGTCTGATCCAGTACTGTGTGGTGTTATTTACAGGCCACCCAAATATAATAAGAAGTTTGTGGATGACTTTTTGGATTTTCTGTCTGGTATTATGCCGTGTTATGATCATATTCTTATATTGGGTGATTTTAATATGCATGTGTGCTGCCCAGATAAACCACTGGTGAAAGGATTCCTAGCTGCTCTTGCTGTATGAATGTATGAATACTTTTTCTGATCATATGCCTATT
>NW_018131792.1:0-996 GCF_001952655.1 Monopterus albus
GATACCTCAATGGCCCTTCTAGGCGAATGTATATGTGGAAGGAATTAGGTGCCAAAGAACAGTGGTGGAACCCAGAATAATAATAAAGAAGTGTGGATGCCCAGCATCCACAATAATAAAGAACAGGAGAGCATAGTGTGGATGCTTTACAACATCCACACAACTAAAAATGCAGCCCTGTAAATGCTGAACATTTTGACACGTGAAAGGCATATCTACCGGAACGTATGCTGAAGTAGAAAAAATAAAGCTAAATATTTCAAAGGTATGAAGTTTAGAAAAATTCTGAAGAGAAGCATGAATGTCCTTGAAGAGCTGAACATTTTGATACCTGAAAGTATGCTGAAGAATTTCCCCCATTCAATTCAAAGGGGCAAGATTTTCAAAATAAAACTAAATATTTAAAAGGTAAGAAGTATAGAAAAATCCTCAAGAGAAGCGTGAATGTCCTTCGAGAGCTGAACATTTTGATACCTGAAATAACTGAAAGTATGTCGAAGTAGAATTTCCTTATTCACTTGAATGGGGCAAAAACTTTCAAAATAAAGCTAAATATTTCAAAAGTATGAAGTTTAGAAAAATTCTGAATTGAAGCAGGAAGAATGTTCTTAGAGAGCTGAACATTTTGGTAACTGAAATAGCTGAAAGTATGCTGAAGTAGAATTTTCACATTCATTTGAATGGGGCAAAACTTTCAAAATAAAGCTATATATTTAAAAGGTATGAAGTTTAGAAAAGTTCTTAATAGAAGCATAAATGTCCTTGAGGAGCTGAACATTTTGATAGCTGAAAGTAGGGGTGCACCGAACTTTTGGCCACCGAAAATTTTCGGCCGAAAAGGCCATTTTTATTTCGGGCCGGAATAAAAAAACACGCCGAAAATGTCTCACCCCGCCCATCCTCGCACAGCACAGGTTAGGTTTCACTCATGCTTGAGATGTTATATCACGAAAACCCCATCAACGACAGAGCATGTCAGCGGTATGGAAGCATTTT
>NW_018131793.1:0-996 GCF_001952655.1 Monopterus albus
TGTGTGCAGTGAATCCACTCATTTAATGACATTATTTTTTTCCTAATTGACATTCATTAACGTCCTGAGATCCAGGGAAGGGAAGTAACTACATCAACTAAGTGCTATTTGGTTTTTTCCTGTGGAGATTTATTCTTATATCTGAAAATGAAAATGCATTTTAAAGTGTATTCTGGTCCTCATTAGTTTTCCTGCCCTGCCTGCTGTGATTGCTGCTATTGGGGTGGCTGTGGCTCAAGAGGTAGGGCAGTCGTCTCGCTGACCAGCAAGTTGGTGGTTCGACTCCCGGTCTCCCCGCATGCCTAAGTGTCCCTGAGCAAGACACTGAACCCCAAATTGCTCCCGGTGGCTTGATTAGCGCCGTTGTGTGGCAGCTGTCGTCATCGGTGTGTGAATGTACTCCACCAAAAACTCTAATATAGGGTGTTTCAGTCCTAGAATAATCAGACCAAGTTTCAAATGTATTTCCCTTCATTAATTCAGCATTTTGTTCTTACTATTTGATTTGTACTTGGCCAAGTAGTTATTTTAATCAGTTTTAAACCAAGTCACAGTGAATGACTTACCATTTTCATTCAGTTTTTCATTCATTTTTAGTACTGTCAAACATTTAAAGCTAGTTTGATTTAAAAGTGCAAGTTTTCCTGCTGCCTTAAAATGTCACATAACCAAAGTTGAGTAACTAAAGTCTGCTCATAAGTTAGGTAAATCTAAAACCATCAGGGTTAGGTTCAAGGAATTTGAGATATTTAGTTTACCCAGCAACTGTTTAGACGTAGATTTAATTTACTTTTACATTTTCATTTTCACAGAGCTGATGAAAAAATGACTGAAAAAAAAGAGAAGCCGTACAATACACAGATCATGTTGCATTAAAGATGAGCACTCAGCAATACACTCATTGAACACACATTTTAAAATCTAAAGACTTTAAGTCCAGGGGTGGATCTAGAAAATTGTGGCTGCGCTGATCAGGCTGAGGCACAGACTCAGAGA
>NW_018131794.1:0-996 GCF_001952655.1 Monopterus albus
TGGACAGGGTAAAACAAGTGTATGCCACCTGCCCAACACCACACGGTAAACAGGCATAGTCAGCAGGTAGCTGATGAACATAGTGAAACATTTAGTAACTAGAGACCCAGGTATTTCTCTCAGGAGTAGATGTAGCCCAGAACTACTAAAAAGAGAGTGTATATCAGATCTACATCAATCAGGTGGACAGAGACACAAATCCACATTAATGCTAATTTTACTTTGTGTCTGCTGGTTGTGTGGGTAAACAACAGTTTACCAATGCTTTATGTTCGGCAAAACAACTTTATATTAGCTGATACCATGTTATCATGTTAGTGTTTTTTCTGGCTTTTGACTTAATTTCATCTTATAGAGTGTTAGTGTATTAATGTTGATTTGAATCATTTTTTTCTAAATACTTTAACCAAAATGCTTTCTTTCTTTAATTTTTATCTACTATTGCGCCTAAGTTACTGCAAAATTTCACAGGCCTCAGCACAGCTGTTCTGGTATATGGCATCACATTGTGCAACCACAGCAGCAGTAACATCACATTTACTTCTGATTTGAGACCACTTGTGTAATCTAATGTGTACAGGCTACCTCCCTGTCGATGAAAGCACCCGCTAATCCTGACACAGCTTTGGAGATCAAATCCTGACAAAAAGCAATGCGTAGATGACATTGGTCAGCAGTTAATGGAGTGGACCTTGACCTTGCCTTCCTTGCCCATCCAGTAAGAAGAGTATCCCAGGGTTAGGCTGTAGTACATTTCCATGCATGCCTGTTGTAATCACTGACAGACGGTAGGAGTGTTTGTGTTCTCAGATAGTGAATGTATAATGACACAAAGGTCACAGTTCATCAGTTTATACTGAAACCAGCTGCTACATCATAACAAGCATAGGCTGGCTGTAGCTCAGGAGATAGAGTGGTCCTCCCACAACTGGAAGGTCAGCGGTTTGATTTCTGTTCTCCCCAGTACACGTGAGTGTCCTTGGGCAAGACACTGAA
>NW_018131795.1:0-995 GCF_001952655.1 Monopterus albus
ACACACACACACACAAACACACAATGATTCTCACCGTTCAGTTTAATCTAAAATGTCAAAAGGCACCACTTTCATCAAGCATATATTTTATCAAGGTCCATTTAACAGATGAGGGTTTGGAATAGACTCACAACATGGTTCCAATAATATCATACTGTTGACACTGTAATGGCAGTCAACATCAACAATGTTACAATGACCATGAGTACATGTAAAGACAATTGCTGGTTTGCAGATTTCGATGCTGCCACACATGGAGAGTGCCGGATGCCACTGTGCTGACAAATGATCTACTGTTCAGGTTGTCCTGCTCTTTTCTGACACCCATCGAAAGCGACAGCTTTCAATAATCCAGACATACAGTAGATCACTATTATGTAAATATTCCTCATGGCTTCATTCAGACATACCCACAACTGTGACAGAGAGAGCCATGGTACGCTTGCAATATTTGTTATAATGTGCGGGAAGGGAGGTACCTATAATTTGGGAGACCAGAGTTTCTAACTGAAACATGGCGAACAAATGTGTTCCCTGGCAGAGAACTGTTTTTCTTATATTATTGCCGTTTAGCACATTCTCCAACAAATTATGTTTTTAGTGAGCCAAGCTACTCTCAAACATGCGGCAGACATGCACAGACACCTATTCTGATGTGATTGGTAGGCCCACTGTGTGTAAAACCCTGAGAGGATTAGGAAGGACAGTGATGATTTCTCCATTAACTCTTTAAGGACCATTTGTTATTTTTTTTTATAGTAAATGGTGGATCGTGGGAACGCTGAATAGTTCCCAACATTAGGAACAGCACCATAGAGTTACACTGACTTGGCTGCTATCCTCTACAGTAAGATGTCAACATCAATAGCAGCAGTTGGTTTTAAGTTGGTGACTTGTGTCAAAACATTTTACAACCGTTTGACTGTCTCTCTCAAATACTGGGCCACTTTAATAATACCTAGCTAAGTAGCTAAATTAGCTGAGCTATCTGCAAC
>NW_018131796.1:0-995 GCF_001952655.1 Monopterus albus
TTATTGTTCAGGGCATATTAATATTAAATATCTAAACAATTTACCACAACCATATTCTTTCTCTTTTTCCCTTTTGATGGGTTCTGTCATCCTTTGGGACCTGGTTCCCACCTTGAGTTGCTTTGGGGCGATATATGCATATACCATCACCTATAATTCAGAGGGCACTTTGCATAACCTGACCTACAGTCTGTGCCATCCTGCAAGACATTGATTTACTTTACTGTTATTAGATTGTTTGTTTGTTTTTCCTTTGTGCAATACAGTGTGGTACAATAATGTACATCAGTATCAAACTCAAAGATTCAGTAGATTTGGTGTATAGCATGTATTGACATTTGTGAATACACATGTCAACTTTCATGTGTGAGCACAGCATACTGAAATCTTCTCACTTTAATTTGAAACTCTCTTTTAATGGTTTTAACAGCTCAAAATGTCCATCTTGAGCACCATCTATTAAACCACTACTTCCACAAAGTCATCTTGCCCTGGTCTTCACCTTGAGCACAGAGTGGGGGAAAAAAAACTCCTCTTCCTCTTTTCGTGTGTTGTTTTTGGTAACATATCTCAGCAGAGGGGTGACATGCAGACTTACCACCACATAGCAAATTAAATGAACTGTCTCTGATTCTCCTACTATTGCATATTCAGTCTAAAAGCAAAAACAGAGGTTTGCTAATTCAGCTACACGATCACAGAATGTCCTTAAGCACACAAGCAGTGTAAAGCATTAACTAACTAAAAGCAGCTGTTGCATTCTTGGGTACTGATGGCTATATCTGGTAGACTTAGATACTTATTTGTGCTTGGAGAAGCTATTTGTAAAGGTGCTTTCTATTCTAAGACAGGTGAGCAGGTTATTCATAGTAACCTGTGTTCTGGTGAGTCAGTGTCTTTGACCATTGTGGAGTTTAGTGCATTAGTGCAGTGTTAAGCTTGTAGGTTAATACAGGGGATCACACACATACACAAACTCTTCAGCTGCATGCAGG
>NW_018131797.1:0-995 GCF_001952655.1 Monopterus albus
CATCCATAGTTTACATCATCACAAAGAGACAGAACATGACGAGAGGGGTAAAGAACAGTTAGCAGCGGCTTATGGTGTCAGATTGTTTAGAGTTTTGAGAAATTATGCAGATCAGCATTAAATAAAAAATGCACACACACATGCTGACCTACAGTATGTTTGTGAAATGAAGCAATGCTCAGAATCTTCCCAGTGGACAATATAGGCCTACAGTATATACACATACACTCTCTCGGCCTTTTTCATGTTCCCTTAGCTCGCTCACCCATGCTCACTTGCCCTCCCATGCAAAGAGCAGATTCTGTCATGAGCATTCCAGTCTCCCATCCCCCACCACTTTGCCTGAGAGAGGAAAGTGGAAGAGTGGATGCTTGACTGTAGCAGAACACATGCCACATGAATACATCATCTTGCAAATTTAAGTTAAAATGTGTTTTAGTTACAGAAGGTTGTTATCAAGTGTTGCTTAGCACAATCACCATCATTAACACAATATATAATATATAAAATAATATATTTACAAGTTGTGCATAAGCTGTACTTGTGTAGTGGCAATAGTATCAAGGTCCCTTGGTGCTCTCCAGTCCCACTGCCTTTTTTACATTTCAGCTATTATCCTATGATATCAGTTAAAGTGCCTATAGTCCTGTTGTCTTTTTCTCTGTAGATTTCCATTTCATTGTCTTTTATTGAATACACCCCCCAGTTGGTCAGAGCCTCACAATATAGGCTACAGGTTTACTTCAGTCATAATCAGTGTTAATAAGGGTTTAGGTTGGTGTTCTTCTGTATCTTTCTTGTTGCTAGCAGAAATCATGAAAAGACCCAAACCAGCTGTTAGCCTGCCTCTCATTACTTTGTGAGTATCCTGCCCTGCTTTTCTTAGCACCACAGGCCATGAATATGTAGTTCTATTTTTTAAGCAATATTCATCAAAATTTGTTTAACCACCTGGAGGTTAGAAGTCCAGGAGAAGCTCCACATCACACACACAC
>NW_018131798.1:0-995 GCF_001952655.1 Monopterus albus
AGTGTCACACTCTGTGTTCTCAAGCTGCACATTATATACTGTATGTATTCAGGAACACACACACGTTCACCTTTGTCATTGGGCATGACCACATGCCTGATAAGCCCTTCTGATGTGGAACCCAAAAGGATTTGAGAGGCTTCCAGAGAAAGCACATAAAAATACACCTTCCCTCCTTCACTGTCAATTGTCTCCACTTGAATCAAAAACAAACAAGCAAGTGCACACAGGGATGCACACACACATGCACAAATCCATCTAAAGACTACTTAGCAAAAAGTGTTGTCAGTAGTACGTATGAGCCAGCTGGTTCACATATGAATATTTCATGTTGGGGTTGAGCCAGATGTCTGAAGCATGGATGTTTCCAAACCTTTTTTATTTAGTATTGTGATGTTTGCAAGCATATTTTAAGTCATTTTCTCTTCAAGCTGCAGAGTATATGAATGAAATGCTTGCCAACTTCCTTTTTTGCCGCACCCATGAAGCAATCAAAATCTTGGCACAATCAAATTGTTACACATCCTTGTCATGAATTGCATTTACAGAGGGCTAAGAGTGCATTTTCTGAAGCCCTTTGTGTTGGAATTATGTTCAGCTAGAGTCCAAGAGCACGGGGACAGCATGGGGATGAGTATGAGGGGAAAGCAGTTGTGTTAGCAGAGGAACTGAAGAAACACCCCATCTCCTATTGCCTCATTTTGACACAGAGGAATTAACTTTTGATATATTTCCAGGAATTCATTATTGCTTTCCATGAATTAATATTGCCGTTCAGTATCACTTATCATAGTACAAAAGATGGGATGTAAACATTTTCTGTCTTCCTAATTTTGCAGTAAAATAAGCTGCAATTTGTAAATAGGCTCTAAGTAAAAACAGCATGATTCTCAGAGGAAATGATTCACTAGAATCATACATAACAATATGTTTTTATGTGTCTTAGTGCATGAAATGTGCACCTCTTCTTTCAGTCTCTTGTCTCTGTGGGTTGT
>NW_018131799.1:0-995 GCF_001952655.1 Monopterus albus
TCATCACAGCTCTTTTCAGGGAAGTCATGGTTGTAATGCTGTCTTGTTAGCTCCTCTATGCCCTGTAGTGTTATTCTATTAACACTAACTCTTTCTTGTGCGTCTGTGCTTAGGCATATCTCTTTTGGTTCTCTGAGGGGTCCGTTAATTACCCAGCCGAGAGCTGTCTTGACAGCGTATGGTCCACCATCCTGGCTGTGTATAATCTTCCAAGGCTCCATGGCCTTGTGAGCGTTGTATCCGATTAACAGTCCCACGTCAGCATGAATGCACGGCAGGTTGACATCCTTCAGATATGGCCATTTATCCACATCTGTCTGAAGAGGTATATTTGCTTTGCTTACTGGTATGTTTTTCTGTGTGAACACTTTTGGAAGATCTATAAAGGAGTTTTCTTCAAGACTACTTACTTCCAAATCAGTTAACATGTAACTGTCAACAAAACCCCTGTGATTCATGGTGGTTAGAAAAATACTTGTTTTTCTGCCTGTTAGGTTTAGGTTTCTGGCTAAATCTTCTGTACAAAACGTACCTGAACTTCCTGGGTCCATAAAGGCATAGGTCTCAATAATTTTGGGACTTTTTTTTGACTTGATTCGAACAGGCACAATGGCTAGAATGCCGTTGTCAACTCCAGCCCCAGAGAGAGTAGTGTTTTCCTTTTGCAACGATGCTAGTGCACTGTTTAATGTTTGATGTTCGGTTGGCTCACTGCTGGGTTGCTCAGTGTTGATGTCCTCTGATTTTACGTGATGCAGCACGGTTGGGTGTTTATGCAAGCAGATGTGACATGACATTTTCTTTTTACAATCTTTACTAAGATGTCCTTTATTTAGGCAGCTGAAGCACATTCCAGCCTTTTTCAAAACTTCAATTCTTTCCTTGTGAGGCTTGTCTCTGAGAACTCTACACATTTCCAGTGTGTGATTCTTTCCACAGAATGCACATGGCTTCGAAAGGGCCACACTGTTGGAGGAACTTTCACTCTTACTTGC
>NW_018131800.1:0-995 GCF_001952655.1 Monopterus albus
ACCTCTGACCTTTCAGCTCACTGCAGGTCTACTGAGGAGTTCACCTACAACGAGCTGAAAGATGCTCATTGGCTGTTCGACACGCCGGGCATCATGAAGGAGCACGACGTGAGACGCTTCGCCTCCTCACTCACACACTTCTGTGCTTCCCTGTTAGCCTTCCACACAACTTCATCAATAGAGCTAAAGGAAGATCATTGATAAAGAAAACAAATCCAGGAGAAGCAGTAGCATCATAGACTCGAGATAAAAACAGAATGAAGGTGGAGACATAACATGAATTGATATAGCAGAAATAAAACAGCATATGTTGGTACAAGCATTCATAGCCTAAACATTTGATTTGTAATCAGTGTAAAAGGTCTCGCTATTCAGTCATTGTTAGATTTACTGTCGAGGCATTAATCTAATGGCCGACAGCTTATTTTGCTCACCTCTTGTACTTTCAGGAGGTTCGATTTGCTGTGTAATAGTACTGTGTACTTTATGACTACTTTACACTTGTACTTGCAGCTGTCTGACATATGTTGTGCGAAAAAAACCTACAATACCGTCTACACAGTAGTGTGGTACTTTTATGAAGTGGCAGAAAGTAAAAATATTCAAGTACCTGAAAACTTCACCAAAGTGCAGTGGTTGAGTAAATGTACTTGTGTATTTCTGTGGATGTATGATCTTTGTGCTCTCTCTCCCCCCACGTGTCTATGAATGTGTCTCACCCAGATCCTCAGCCTCTTGAACGAACAGGAAGTGAGGGCGGTGCTTCCCTCTCAGGCCATTGTCCCGCGGACATTCGTGCTGAAGCCCGGTATGAGTCTGTTTGTGGGCGCTCTGGCCAGGATCGACTTCCTGCAGGTGCATCTTCCTGTTCTGCAGCCACAGACCTACACTGATCGATTATGATTAGTTAATGATCAGCAGCCAGTTGAAGCTGCAGACACCAACAACACCAGTGGAAGTGGTGTGAAGTGTGTGAGTCCAGACCCTGGTTTAGC
>NW_018131801.1:0-994 GCF_001952655.1 Monopterus albus
GGGCTAAATACAACTATGGCACAGCTGCAGTCTTTTTTTCCCTTATTATAGTAACAAGCCAAGAGCCAGGTGTTCAGTCTGGCAGGGAACAGAAGTCTTTACAGTGATAGAGAACAATTACTAACTTTAAAGTTCTTTCTTCATTATTAAAAACTGTAGCCTTTAACTAAGATTGTGAGCTGCTGAGCAATGGTTCACCTTATTTCATCCACAGATTATATGTTCATCTACAGATGAACAAAAGAAAAAATAAAGTCAGACTAGTCAGCAGTGGTTGCGATGCTGAAATGGCTCTTTTACCATTCACCTCATTTAAACGACCGAGAATGCTTCGCCCACACTGACCGATCTGAAGCCCGGTTGTTTCCATAGCAGCACACAATGAACTTCTTGCAGGTCCTGATTGGTTCACTTCGCCTGTGTTTGAAATAACTCACTTTTCACAAACTCTGCTTTTAAGATATGTTACCGAGTTATCAGATTGTCGAGTGACAGTTATTACACCCCCCATAGTGGATTGAAATGACCTTTCATTAAACAAGCAATAAATATGGAGTTTACTCACTTGCAATGCAGGTAATTTGCACAGGGTTGGGTAATATTTATCAGGAAGGAAAACTATATACACAGCTCGGTCCTCCACATAGGTGTCATAGATGAACATTTTTGTTCTATTATTCAGCCAGTGACAGCTACCATACAATGTGCAAACAAGAGGAGCTGGGATGTGGATGGGCTTTTTTCTATTGACTGTTTTGAGTTGTAGATGGAAGTAAACAAGTCACCAGAGGTGGAAAGTAAGTAAGTACCTTTACTCAAGTACTAAATTATAAGTACATGAGGTAGTTCACATTAGCCCTAGATTTACCAGCTACGACATTAAAGTGTCAAAAACAATAACGCATCAACGATTACAATCAAATAATATGATAGGCATCAATGTAAAATGTTTCGTTCTGCTTAAGGGCTACTTTTACTTTTGGTACTTTAGGTA
>NW_018131802.1:0-994 GCF_001952655.1 Monopterus albus
AATAAATGAATATAGACACATCAAAACCTAATAGACAGGTCCACATACAGTAATCCTTAGTGAATATGCTATAGACCTTATGTAGCCTATGCTTCTTCTTTTAGCTGTTCCCGTTAGGGGTTGCCACAGCAAATCATCTGTTTCCACCTAACTCTATCCTCGGCATCCTCTATTCTCACCCCAGTTAACTTCATGTCCTCTTTTAGCACATCCATATATCTCCTCTTTGGCCTTCCTCTTGACCTCTTGCCTGGCAGCTCCATCTCCAACATCCTTCTACCAATATAACCACTATCCCTCCTCTGCACATATCCAAACCATCTCAGTCTTGCCTCTCTGACCTTGTCCCCAATACAGCCGACCTGAGCTGTCCCTCTGATGTGCTCATTCCTAATCCTGTCCATCCTGGTCCCTCCTAAAGAGAACCTCAACATCCTCATCTCTGCTACCTCCATCTCTGCCTCTTGTCTTTTCCTCACTGCTACAGTCTCTAACCCATACAGCATAGCTGGTCTCACTACTGTCTTGTACACCTTTCCTTTGATTCTTGCTGACACTCTTCTGTCACACAACACTCCTGACACCTTTCTCCACCCACTCCAACCCGCCTGCACTCGCCTCTTCCCCTCTTTCCTACACTCCCCGTCTGATCCAGTCTTTTTCTATACCTCAACAAAATACTGTATATTGACAGGGTGTCATGACATGATCTGGGCCCACTTCCTGTACAATTAAATCTGTTATCAACCCCTGTAACCTTGCATCTCATCCAGAGACATCTGTAGCAGTGAGAGTTTTCTTCAATATTTTACTCATAAAATTATTAGGATTAGACAGTTCTCCTCTTCTTACTAATCCTGACCCATCTGATATTTCCCTGCATTCTGCTGTCTTTGATCAGTTTGAGTCTGTATCTTTGTCTATGCTCTCTGAACTGGTTCACCACATGAAAGAATCTCACTGTTTGTTGGATTGTTTGCCGACTAGATTGTTT
>NW_018131803.1:0-994 GCF_001952655.1 Monopterus albus
TATCTGACTAAAAAATACCTAACAATCAGAATTTTCAATAATCATTTTTCAGGGCCATCTGAGTACTTACTTATCCTTATTGTTTGAGCGCCAGGTGGAGAAATGTTCTGCAACTCTGTCTGTCCGGCACCTAGGGGGGTGTCGCCTTTCAAGGTGACCATAAAGATGCAAATAACCCCCATAAGAGACAACGAGACCCACCTAAGACTTGTAAACAGGTCGCATTGGTCATTGCGGTGGTCTTGCTTAAAAATTGTTTTCAGATTTGTGTTCTTCACACAAAATGAGATAAGGTCTTCGAATTTGAGCCCAAAAACATAATTAAAAATATATTTTTTCTTAAGATGAAAAGTGAAAGCGGGTCTGACAGACCCAAAAAGAGCAAAAGGGGAAGAAAAGAATCAGTATATTGACTGTAAAATGAGAGTTAGATATGACTGTGACAGGAAACATTTTAATCCTGACCATGGAGAAGAGAGGAGTAAACCTGAGCTTCATCCTGTTTGACCGTTTGCTGTGGAGCAGAGTCTTGATTGATGCTCAGACAAGGATTGAACCTGAAACATACAGGAAACACTGTAAATCTAAGGAAAGTGTAAAATATTATTCTCAAAATGAGAGAAGAGTGTTCCAACTTGTTCCAACATGGGTCTGTAAAGAAGACAAAAACAATGACATTATTTTTTGTTCAAATTGTCCCACTGCTTCATCTCATAACATCAGAACTCATCAATGATTATCAGCAAATTATTAACAAAAAAAGGTCTCACTGTTTTTCTTTCTGCAGCAACACATCAGCAGCAACAGCTTAAGGATAATCAGTAAAAGTCCAAAAACCGGCCCAACGATTTGCGGCAGAAGCAATGACAAGATTTCACATCTTGACGCAGCTATTGGAAATAATAAAAGTAAGTAAAATATGAAAAAACTTCATTTCTTTCACAAAAATCAGTCACGTGATTTAAAGAAAAAAGTAAAATAAAAATCTACAGCA
>NW_018131804.1:0-994 GCF_001952655.1 Monopterus albus
CATCTGACACAATGTGTTGAAACAGTGCTTCAGTATTTCACTATTTACATAGTTCTTTGTCCAAAGAGTGTTAAAGATCATTACAGGTTAGTTTAATGTGCAGCTAATGATTATGTCCTTTACCAGTTTGTCTGCTGGTTATTTTCTAATGTAAATAGCTGTTTGTAAAACGTCAGAAAATGTCTACTGTCATTTCCTAGATCCCTAATTAACTGTAGTTAGAATGAGCTCTAGCTATTTAAATGGCTGTGGGGAACCAGTAAATATTCCCATTTAGAGGCTGGAGGCGGTGACTATCTTGCATGTCTTCAGTTTATTGATTATCAGAATGGTTACTGATACATTTTCAGGTATTAGCCGACCAGCTGTTTCAGCTCTAACTCAACACTATAAACAGTCTTACTTATAGTTACACTGTGTTTTTGGGTCCCGCTTTGCAAAAGTTTCCTGTGAATGACCTGAGTGGCTCCACCATCCAGAGGCAGCGGAGGGAGCTGCAGCTGCTGGTGGCCGAGCTGAAGGACAGGGACAGGGAGCTGAACACCATGGCTGCTTCCCACCAGCAGCAGCTTCTCACCTGGGAGCGGGACCGCCAGAGGGTGCTCACCCTGGAGCAGAGGTGTGCTTGTTTGGATGGTGAGGAGACAGAAGCCACTAGGTTCACTTTACCACTGGTGGGCTTTTGTGATAGAGGTTTTGTTTTTGAGCAGATGAGTTGCAGAAGCGTAATGAGGTGATCAGAGTCCTGACTAGACGCGTGTGGGTGGTGGAAACCAGGGAGGAGAGGGTCCAGAAGGAGCTCAGTCGAGCCCAGCAGCAACTCTGTGAGCTTGAACAGAAACAGCAGCACATCAGCCAGAAATGTCAAGACTCTGAGGTACAGTGTGGCATTAATACACACTGCTGTACACAAGATAAATGTTGTGGAACTTAGTATCTCGGCCTTTGGGTGTAAGTGTCTGGTGTCTTCCAGGAGAAGAACCAGAGTCTGAGC
>NW_018131805.1:0-994 GCF_001952655.1 Monopterus albus
TATTAATATATTGAGAGGTGGACTGACACATTTTACAGTGACACTGAAGGAAAAAGTGGATTTAATGTGGATTAGTCAAGACATGGCTGAAACCTAATCCACCTGTTAAAATCAGTATCAATCAGTTGCACTATACTGGTGGATCCTTAGCTGAAACATTTCATCTACTAGATGAATGACAGAACAATTTCTTTGAAACTCTGAAATCATCTCAGTTTTTCTGAGCAAAATTGCCCAGTGTTAAAATCTTGTGAAAGGTGTAGATTTACTGCTTTTCTTTTTCTAACATAATAATAAACTTGAAAACCTTGCATTGTGAACTGTCTTGGGTTCTGGGAAATTACATTATAATGGGGATTTTCACAATTAGTTTGATATTTTATTAAAAAAACACAAAACAAAAAAAAAATTAATGAATGAATCACAAATGAAAATAATCTTCAGCTGCTGCCCTGGGTCATAGTTTTCTAACTCCCTTGTGTCCCAGACTGAATAGCCCACCTCTGATCTGTGACCCAATAGGTTCCGCTTCAATACAAAGACTCATCTGTGAGCTCTGAGACAGGAGAGAGGAGATCTGTTCCATGTCAGAAGGAGTTAACATGATATGGATGAATATGATTCTATCAAACCTGTGAATCAGCGGCCTCTGTGTGTAAACGTGTTTCTTTAGTATATTCTCTGTTTCTCTTTCAAACATAACAGTTGAGTTGATTTTCCTCAGCAACACATGACCGCCATACTGCTGTTTTGAACTGAAATACCCCTACTTGTTTATCAGCGGCTTCTATTTTGAACATCTGTGTTATCTGCCCTTCTCACTTCGTTTCTCTTTAACTCTGTTCCTGTCAGCTGGCTGCTTTCTGTTCTGTTTTCATCTCATTCTTGTTATGTTGTATGATGTTTGTTCTTTGGAAAAAACAGAATATACGCACATTCAAGAGCACACTTAGCCACGTGACATGTAAAATAACTGGTTATTTACTTTTCTTCA
>NW_018131806.1:0-993 GCF_001952655.1 Monopterus albus
GTGTGTGTGTGTGTGTGTGTCATGGCCCTGCAGAAATGATGACCCCAGTATTTCTACAGCCCAGAAGTGCCATGAGGCATCTTTTATTTAGTAACCAGAGTTTGGCTGAGTTTGACCCATTTAAGATTAGGTTGTGTGCATGTTTGCAAACAAATGTGTGTGTGTTCAACCATGCTTATCTGCTAGTGTGCATGCGAGCCAGCAGTGTGTGTCTACACACACATGTAAGTACGTGTACTGTATTAGTGTCTGTGAGCTAAAACCTGGTTGTAGTTTCACATCTCCAAACTGTGTGTGTCATCAAAAACTAATTAAAAGCCAATGCGCCTATTTTCCCTCAGATCCTGTTTACCCCCTGTTATCTCTTCACACTGGCTTCCCATCGGGTAAACACGCCTGTTTTCAATCAGCCGCTGGTCCAGAATGGTAAAAATGCATTTCATTAACCAGAGGGAGGACGACAACAAGATGCCTTTCCACACAAACACTCCAATCGTCCCTTTTCTATTTATCTTCCCTTTGGTAGTTTATCATATTTTGCCTGCCACGGACAAATAGCAGTTTTGTGCAGTGAGGAAGAAAAGCACGGTGGTGGTGGTGGTGGGGGGGTTAAGAATACCTCAGGCTGGTGTTTATCAGCAAAGATCTGAGGAAAGCTCATCTTTTTCTGAAACTCACAACTACAAGCAGAAAGTGCTTTTTTTATTTACACCATGAAGAGGAGTTACGCTAACTTTTTCTCCAGGTCAGCGGGGACCCAGAGTTTTCACCACTTTAGTTTCGTAGGTTCTTCTTCACTGATATTAAAGGTAACATTCCTCAACACAGAAACACGTGCTTTTCCAGAAAAGAAGGCATGACAACAGATTTATGTTACTGCTGTTAGTTTTAATCAGAAATCACAATGATCATGAATCACAAGACTAAAAGCAGCCGCATGACCTTCAGTTGTACTGTCCCCGGTGTGACTCCAAGCTGCAGAAAATTCAGAAG
>NW_018131807.1:0-993 GCF_001952655.1 Monopterus albus
GGATTTCCAGGTGACTCTATCATCCACCAAGTTACAACAAAAGCTACATACTGTAAAAGCCTGTTTGTTATATATTACAACTACAACAGTCTGATGAAAGCTCAATCAGTGGTACACTGAGATTGTTGGAGGGAAGTCAGCACCTTTCCAAAGGAGCATTTACTTTTGTTGGACCTTAGAAAAATATGACAGTTTCTTCCCTTGGAAAAGCAAACAAATAAACCAACACAAAAACTTTGTCAAATAAAAAAGAGGAAAAAAGCAATTCTGAGTTATTAGAGAAGTTGGGAAGCAATATTAGGGGACAAAGTAGCCTATAATTGAAATCAACAGTTTGTAGAGGATTTGCTGAGGTTATTGAACAAAAGTAGGTCAAACTGTGGTCGGTTGGTCACAGTTATGTAATGGGCGCCTCATCAGATCATGATATATGAGGAGCTGTGGTTGGAAAAAAGGAATTCATACCTCATATTTCTTCATACTGTTTATAGAAATTTATGTTGGTCGTCCAGGAATGGCCAGAAAGGGGCATAGGTGACCTCCAGCAATAAATGAAGAAAAACTATATAATTAAAATTTTGTGATTAGTCAGAACCACAAAGTGGACAGTCTTCACAGTAATCAAATAGCAGAGGAAGCTTGTCTACTTTATTGTCTTCAACACTTAAATGTAGTGTTACACCCATTTGATCACATGTCTGTGTGGAACAGGTGCTAACTCAGAGGTGCTCCCTTCTCTAACCTGTCTTACACATTATGGATTTGAAACTCTGCTTTTCTGTTGTTAGTGAACTTGCCCCTTTTCTCCGGTGATTGCACTCACAACACATGATTACATACTCCAAGAATTTGAGTTTGGATTCTAACACGCTTGTTAGGATTGGATTTCAGGAGTTAGTTATTTTTCTACTTATCAGTATTATTTTGCTTTTATAATGGAAGAGTTCAGTATGACTTTTTCTCTGCGTTTCATTAACAGCTCCATGTATCAGT
>NW_018131808.1:0-992 GCF_001952655.1 Monopterus albus
TTGCCACATAATTAAACTGGTAGCTACTGGATCGCTTGCAGTAGTTTGCTGGAAGTTCAACTACATTCATATTTGCAATTCATGTAGTTAAATTGCATTTGCCATTTTTTGGTGTAGTTAACAACTGTTAATAACTACAGACAATTTGGGCTACATATGGAAATTACTATTTTTTTATTTTATTTTGCCATGCTAACAACAGCTACATAAGCAGCTTTTCAGTGTTGGCAGAGACATCTTCACTGCCAGAGGGAGCTGCCTGTTGGGCTGGAGAGACAGCTCATGTGTCGCATAAACAAGATTCTGCTCTGACAAGTAAAAATATAGGCCCATTATTAAGATTGTACATGTCAAAACTGACAAGACAACAGGCCCATATTTTTAGACCAGTGCTCAAATTGGATTTGTTTACAACAAAAATATAACGTTCCTTGCAATTTTGGTATGATTTTGTAACACATGTACATTTTTTTTTACAAAGTAGAACTTTTTCTAAGTAGCTTTAGTGAACCGACCTAGATTTCACCCTACAGTAGTTTGCTGTTTGTAGACCTGTGTACAAGAATAACATATAGTTTAAATATAAAACATTTCACACACACAGGTTACAATGGTTTTCATAAAACCGCAATGATAAAATTCTCAAGTGAAAGGAGAGTTTTCAGTTTCAGCGTTTTCTGCAGCTCAGCTCATTTATACGGAGCATCTGCACCTGGAACCAGTTCTCTCAAGCTTGCTTTCAGCATGAGCTGAACATAACTTAAAATCAGGTGTCCACATCAGTTTTGAAAGTGAGTTTGTTGTCAAACCAGAAAATCAAGTATTTCGGACAGAACACTTAATTTCATTGTGAGAACCATGGAGACTGTGTATAAAGATGATCTTTTTGTGAACACGTGTGTGAACCAATGTTTCGCTTCATCCCAAAGGTGCTGGACTGGGTTCTGTGCAGGTCAGTGATGCTTTTCCACAGCAAAGTGCACTGAAAAAAA
>NW_018131809.1:0-992 GCF_001952655.1 Monopterus albus
TTACCCCTTCAATTTACAACTTCAAACCAATCACTCTGTCTGACACTCTTTTCACCTCTAAAACATTCCTCACCAGCTCCTCCTTCAGAATCACTCCTACCCCATTTCTCTTTCTATCCACACCATAATAAAACAGTTTGTATCCCCCTCCAATACTACGCAAAAAAAAAAAAAAAAATCAAAAACATGGCTGAGAACACTTCAACATATGGACTACAAAAACCAGGAATTGAATCACCAACCTTCTGACTGGAAGGCAACCACCCAACCTCCTGAGCCACAGCCTCCCCTAAATACATTGTATTTTTGCTGCCTGGATCTCAGTTGCTCCTACTTTCCGGGCTGTGGTGTTGGGATTTTGTTTTATTTGTAGGACTGCAAAATTTTAAAATACAAAATGATTGTACAAAAATTATGAATAGCGTTTGAAGGCCACAATATGCTAACCCCTGGACATAGGTTACCTCTCACACTAAGGTGGCATATTTGAAACATATTAAAGCTCCAAACACTGCTTGAGGTTGTATGACGAAGATATTCACTTAGCAATTGACTATCATGAACCTGCGAACAGAGTTCCCTGCAGACCTCCCTCTTTCATGCTATTAATTCAGGATAAGACCCCAAATCTCCCAAATAATAGCAACCTGCAGTTATTGTGGCAGCTACCCCCTTAACCCTCAGATGTTACCATACACTGAAACTTTTATAAGCCAGGATACTCTGGCCCTTTGAGGAAGTTAAATTTAGTCTAAAATAACCAATAAAAGCTGTGTCACTGGACACTTAAGAGCATATCTATTTTGCATAGTATTCAGTTGACATAAGATTTTATTAAGGATAAGATATTTAAAGAACAGTGTGTAGTATGTAACAAATAAATAACTGGATATTTTAGATAAAATCCTTTTCTGATATAACCTTCTAAACATCGCCTCCCTTCAGACAGCCAGCCAGTTTGTATCGCATAACGCCCAAGCAACAAGCCCAAT
>NW_018131810.1:0-992 GCF_001952655.1 Monopterus albus
ACAGATGTCACAAGTGAAGCAGCATTTTTGGAATCCATCTTGTGTTCTTTTATGTCCTTTAGGACATTCCAGGGAACATATTGACTTGGGCACCTGTACAAGACATGAATTTAATAATGAATAAAGTGTGAGTAAAGCAAAAAGAATAATGTGAAGGGTGGCGGGAAAAATAGGAAAGTGGCTTTTCAAATTTGTTAACAACTTTTGTAAAATGGAACCATCCTAATAGACACTTTATGTAGGTAGGCTTTCCTGCAAATTACATATAAACAACCACCATTCTGATTTTGTTTTAGTTCTGTTACAGCTGTTACTAAGCCAATGTAACTTTGTAGACTAAACCTGAGCTACAATAATTTTTATCATTGTGTACTGTTGATGTACTATATTATACTGCACATAGAGTAAAACATGGAAAAAATGACTTACTGTTCCGTTTGTGTACCACTGAATTTGGGTGCTGTTAATGTAATAATTGAGTGATGGGTACAAATTAAAAAATCCAATCTCCTGCACTTCACCACTGTTTTTCCAGAAAAATATGGAATAGGATCCAAACTTGGGATCGCCATTTTCATCAAACTCAATACTTTGATTTAAAAGTGTAAAGTTTGATTTCTTCAGCTCTGCCAAGACCTGATGTGGGCACACAAAGTTCGCAATGAAAATTGGATATCTTGTTTTAAGAGTGAGAAACATAAATGAGATGAAGATATTTATACTCGGATCATTTGTATACTTACCATGTATGGGTACACTGTAATATTGCTGTTACATCTGTCAGCTCCACACTGCAGGACATTATGTAAGGCGTAAGCAATTGCATATACAGCAGAATAAACAGGAAAAGAAAAGGATGGATCCGCATTAAAGGTGTCGTTTGGACTTTGGCTACTGCAGTTGCAAAATTGATTACAAAATTTCTGCTGTGCTGCGTTTTCACAATAAGACTGGCTTTTGGAAGAATAGATGAAATCTCTGAAACCATTTAT
>NW_018131811.1:0-991 GCF_001952655.1 Monopterus albus
CCTCGGTCCAAAATACATAAAGTTGCCTTTTATAGAGTCCGAGGCTGAGGCTCTGGTCTCAGGCTTCTATCATGCTCATGGCATGCCACAGTGTTGGGGAGCGGTCGACGGCACCCACATCGAAATCAAGCAGCCATCTACCAACTCGATGGACTATATCAACAGGAAAGGCAAACATTACCTTAACGTACAAGCGGTATGTGATTACAACTACAAATTTCTTGATGTTGTGATAAAGTGGCCTGGAAGTGTACACGATGCACGTGTTTTTGCCATCTTAAAGCTTAACATGTACTTAAAGACTGGTAAAATCCCTCCTCTGAAAAAGCAGATTGTGAAGAATGAGGAGGCCATACCAATTTTTCTTCTTGGTAACCCAGCCTACCCTCCGCTGCCTTACTTGATGAAACAATATGCAAACGGTGGCAAACAGTACTTTGGGCTCTGTTTGTGTAGGGCACGGATGGTCATCGAGTGTGATTTTGGTCACCTCAAGGCCAGGTTTGCTGCACTGAAAAGACCCATGGACATCAACATGCAGGACCTGCCCCATGTTATTTACGCCTGCTTTGTTCTCCACAACTTTTGTGAGGACAGAAAGGAGACAGTGGCCCAACACTCTGTGTTGGGAGAAATGCAAAGTAATAAAGAATTACAGCCTCCTACTCAATACAACAACTACCGCACAGACTGTAATGAGGGAGAGGGAAAGAGAGTGAGGAGAGTGCTTGCAAAATACCTTGACCCTTAAAAATAAAAACTTGACATCAAGACAGTTGTCTTCAAAAAAAGTACATTCCCCTATTATTTGTATACTTATTTTGAAAGTGTTCTGTAAAAATTGACTGAAACCAATTTTTTATTTTAACTGTTTCTTTTATAGTGTTTTACACTAGTGAAAAATACAACATGCTTGATTGTATAAAATTCTGTAAAACAAAATAAATTACTGCAACTTCTATTTTGTACTTCAAAATAACACTTCACATAT
>NW_018131812.1:0-991 GCF_001952655.1 Monopterus albus
TTTTTTAATGCATACTTTGATTTTAGTTTGTTTAAACAATTGCTGTGGCGCTTCTTTCTGATACTGCCTCAGCCATTTACACAGTGGCAAGTTAACAACTGTCATGACCATATATCCAGCAGAATAGTCATAATAGTTTCTGTGACCTATTGACTTGAATCAGCCCAGGGTTTAAAATAAAATATCTTCTGTGCTCCCTTTAAGAAAATGAGTTTGGGCTTTCTGTGTTTTTTTTACCAATTTGAATTTTTGTCCTGTTTAGTTTGTTTTAAATTAAGGATCAAGAAGGTTATGCTGTATCATTTTGTCTGTTAATAATTTATACACTATATAAAAAAAAAAAAGAATAAAAGATGCAGAGGATGAGAGGGAGTTGAGGCACCGAGGAGATGAGGGGCACAACCTACTGACAGTAAATAACTAAAGAATTCAAATGCTTATTTTTTTAAAGACACTACTGAGTAAAAAGATTTATCTCTGGTGCACCATGAAGATTACAAAACATGTTAGATACATAGATTTCACTCAAATATTTTACACCATATTTTAAGCACAAAATGGACTATAAGCCTTGTTCAATTAATATATCATAATGTGTGCAGATCTGGAAATTAATGAGATAATTCCTACACTAGGGGCATCAAGGTCATTGGGGCTTTTTGTATATGAACTGTAGAAATACTGTTGTCTACCTTTGCTGGACTCAATATTGTTGTTTTAGTGGCTCTTAAAATGCATAGAAAAAGATAACGGCGGTGTTGTTTTATGTTGTCTGGCACAGTAACTCTTCAGTGACTGTCTCTGTTGTCTTTTTTTATTTTTGAAACATCACAGGGCAGTGAAAAGAGAGAAGTGGGTAGTGACCAAGGCTCCATTCTGCACAGGGTGGAGGATCAACCACCATCTTTTAGTGCGATTGCTGAGGTGGAAGGAAAGAGCAGTCCATAGCAGTGCTTTAATTCTTCTGACATATCGTCTACTGTAAGCAAAA
>NW_018131813.1:0-991 GCF_001952655.1 Monopterus albus
CAGCTTAAAGGATAAGGTCATTTTTCTATCTCAACAGTATTTTCAACACTTTCTGGTGTGCATTGCCATATTTTTCAATGATTGTCTCTTCATATTACAATCATGTGCCTAACTTAACTGCACCACTTTAAAACTCTAATTCAGTGAAGCACCTTCTGAAGCACAATGGACATTTTTCTTCATTTGATACAAGCTATGACACAATATATCACAAGAGCGCATGTCACTGAAATGACCCAAGTTGGAGTTTTGGAATCATTCACCTGTCTCTATAAATGACTAGAGATGGGCAAATAGTAGATGGGTTGCCACTGGTGCAAATTTCTAATGCTGAAACTGTCCCTCTGAGAAGTGCTGACAACTAGTTTTGAGGACACTGGACTATCATACTGTACCTGGTCTCCAATGTTTTCTGGTTGTCCCGAGACAGCCACCCTGGTGATGCCAGGCAGGTCAATGAGCGTCAGGTCTGGAACATCAGGAGAGGCGATTTCCAGACTGATCAGGTCATCAGAGATCCCCACACCTTCCCCAGCCATTTTGTCCTGAGCTGAAGAGAAATACCATTATAGATGATGACAAGTGAGGACCGAATTAGTAATCACTGAAAGTAGCTTAATCAATATTTGTTAGTGAAGTCTAAAAACACCATATACTGTACCATCTCTAATCAATTTCTCCACATCTACAGGGTCTTCTATCTCTTCCTCGTAGTCCCGGTAGCTTATCTTTCCGTACCACTCGTCTCCTTCTTTCTTTCTCTTCATCTTCAGTTCAAGAGGGCATCTTGTCACAATGCCTGAATTAATGATGAGTGAATGACAAAATGGAGGAAAAAGTCAGTGTACTTGGTGAAGTAATGAAATGGAGCAACACAGATCACCCAGAAATGATCTTGATAAAAGTGAGATCAATATTACATCATCACAATATGTTCCAAGAATAATAAATATATGACTCAATATTTTCTTGGTAAAATCCATAACCCAGG
>NW_018131814.1:0-991 GCF_001952655.1 Monopterus albus
TAAATATAACAGGCTACAGCCTCTATGACTTGTTTTGGGGTTTTTTTGTTTTGTTTTGTTTTTCTTTCCCCAGTTTGGCCACCTCCCTGTTCTCCCCCCACCTTGCAATCGAACAGAGATGAAACAAAGTGTCATGGTTTGGTTCCACTGCTTCCCGTCCGGCTTTTATTTTGACACTGTTTCCTGTTTTGTTTCACCTTAGTTCTGGTCTTTTTACGTTCTCCATCGCTCACATTAGTTTCACCTGCTGCATTATTATGTGCACCTGTTAACACCTCTATTTAGGCAGCGTCCTCCCATGAGGACGCTGCCAGATTGTTCTAGACCCCAGCTCTGACTTTCCCGCATTCCTTCGGTTTTGGTATCTTGTGTTTTGACCCGGATCAGCTGGAAAGTCAGACAGGATACCTACATGCACAAACCACTGCCACTGGAATGCACCAGGTAAATCACAATATAGAAATCTATTATATTTAAAATATCTATGAGGAAGTGGGTACACATACACTTTGCTGTAAAATAGCGAATATTCTCAAATTGAGTATTAAAATTACATTTCTGAAAATTCAAATCTTGTCTGTGGTATTAGTGTCATATGTTTTCATTTACTATTAGTTGTTTTTTTTTCAAGTACTACTATGAGTACAACTATATAAAACTGTTTGCATCAAGTTTGAATGTCATAGAGTTCCAGTTTGCTCAGGCTATGATTTTTGCCACTGAGGAGATTAATAACAGCACAGACCTACTACCTGGCATCTCTCTGGGCTATAAGATGTATGATGGCTGTGGCTCTATTGCTGCAAGTGTGAAGGTTGCACTGGCCTTGGCTAATGGTAATGAAGTTGTGTCTGCACCCACTGAGGCACCATGTACCAGACCTGCACAAGTGCAGGCCATTATAGGAGACACCTCTTCCTCTCCTTGCATGGCTATAGCTACTGTCATTGGACCCTTTAAGGTTGGTAAGATTAGTAACTATGTAATTGTA
>NW_018131815.1:0-991 GCF_001952655.1 Monopterus albus
TATGGTATGGTAAAGGTATTGACACTTACGTGCATATGGTGGCGTAACAGGTTGCTGCTCAAAATCTGCCTTTGCTTCTTATTTGAACAATAACAATGTGTCTTCAAATGAGGAAACAATCAGGGTCAGCATGTAGATTAAAATTCTCAATCAAGAAGGTCCTAGAGCAATTTAGGAAAGGGTGTAGTGGACGTGCACAGCGGGTGAGATGTCATCACAGGGCTCTGATCACTACCCAGTCACCTGCCTTCAGGCTGTGCAGCCCTGCTGTAGCCAATGATGGCAGAGCTTCCTTCAGTGCCTGGCTCACAAAACCAGGCCCGTTGTCAGAGCTGAGGACTGAGGGAGTTCCCAGCCTGGGAGGATTTCAGTCAGCAGCACCTTTGCCGCTGCACTTGCATCTTGTTTAGCTGTGGGGAAACATTCATCATATTTACTGAATATACACATCAAATCCCAGCAGCACTTCTCTGCCTCACCTGGTGTTAGCTTAACAAAGTCTGCCATGCAGTGATCAACTGGTCTGTCAGGTGGTGGACATCCTACAGGTGGCACTCGAAAAGCCCCTGAGGCATTGTTAACTGAACAATCACACTTTGACAAAGTTTCTGTGCAGAGATTAAGCAAAATTAACCCTTGTCTGCCTCCCCTCTTTGGCCATGTGAGCTCTTCCAGGTCTTATCTTAGCTAAGAAAGGAAAGAATGCACTTGGCAAACACAATTTATTACCAGGGCCACTCCACACAGAGTTGATAACTTTAGCTCCTGGCTGTGCCCAGAGTGCACGCTCCTGAGGGGCAGGAAGTAACTGCAGGGTTGTAAGGTCAACCAGCGAGTCTGACGTTGTATGTGGGAAGTCCTCGGTCAGCATGGTGGTGACAAACCTCTCATCTGGATCACTTCCCAACCCGCAGCGGCCAATTGGATCCCTCTGACATGTGTCGATAGGGTGACAGAAGTATGAGTGTGGGAGCCAAATTGTGATTATATG
>NW_018131816.1:0-991 GCF_001952655.1 Monopterus albus
GAGCAGTAAAGACGTCTGCTCTCGCATTAAATGGCTGGAAATGAGCTATTTTTCAGTTTTCTGTTTCATCGACTCAGCCTTTGAACCTTGCTCTGATCTGTCTGACCTGTCCCAATACAAACACACTTTCTGTCTTGAATTAACCGACACACAGTACAAATAGTCTTTTTTGTGTTAATTGGACTGGGCCTGTAGGTATGAGATAGGAAACCAGTGAGCTGCTATGTGATTATACCTATCAGATATTCTGATGCTGGGCAGTCAACCAGGCTAAAATATAGTTTTGTTGTCTGGCTGTTTGGCAAATTTTTGAGTTTTGAGTTGCCAACAATAGAAACATGTTTTCTGCTTGAGGCTCCTGATGGACAAAACTGAATTAGAACTTATTAGACCCAGAACTGCAGTCATAAAGGAATTTTTAGTAAACAAGTTACAGAGTTACCCATTTATTAGGTACACATACTCTGTACTGTATACGCAATAGGCTCTTTTTTCAGTTTACAGTTTCATCGACTCAGTTGTTTTAGAGGCTGCAATTAGCGGCTGTGTTGTATTTAATTTCTTTATTGTTATAGACTATTCAGACTATTTTGCCTTTTGTCCCTTTTACTGTCATTTTGTTCTCTATGCTTGACATTATTGAAACACATTGAATTTTATTATTAGAGTGGCTTTTGTTCTAGTGATTGTGCAGGTGCATTGGGCCACAAGTGTTGTACTGGATTATTTTCTAGGCGTTGATGTGAATGATTTGAGAAAGAAGGCAGTGGTTTTCTGTTCTAGATGTAGACAAATGAATGAAAAAACAAAGAGAAACATCAGTGTCCTTTACTTCATTTGCAGGAGTTTAAGATCAGTTTAGTGACTTTCTCCATCCATACCGGCATCAATCTTTTCAACCACCTTGTTCCAGGCTGCTTTTGTCCTACCTTTCATCTCATGCACTGACTATACATCACTCTTTTCCTCTCCTCTCCTCTCCTCCTCTCCC
>NW_018131817.1:0-991 GCF_001952655.1 Monopterus albus
AAAAAAGAGTTAGAAAGAAAGATGAAATAGAGAGAGACAAAGATCCCCTTTGGTCCAACCTTTCCCAGTTGGTAGCAGCAGCGCAACCTGACTTTTCTCCTCCCATCTGTCCATCTGACCACTGCTGACACACTGGGTGTGAGTGTTATCGCTTATAATAATACTACCAGTCAGCAGTCACACACACACTCACTCAGATCCCTAAAAAAACCAATTACCATATCACCACAGCGCTTGTTTCCACACTGACTGGCATTACTATGTTGTGGGCTGCCAAGTCTGTGGCATTGCCAGATCTGGCTGTTTGGAGATTTGAGTGTCAGAGTGTCAGAGAACCAGAACCTGATTGGTGATTACTAGTGAAGAGCTCAGGGTTTAGGGTGGCGGAGGAGAGGAAATCCAATCTGCAGGGATGGGCACAAGCAGCCCCCTCCTCTGTCCTGCATGTATTACACATGCACAGGCTAACACATTAATTGGTATAATGTTTATAGACACTTGCATGTAAAAAATGTGCATGCATAAAAATGCATACAGCAGCTCATGCAATGATATTATCTACTGCAGCAAGACACAGGGCCTAGCCACTCACTGAGCATTCACAGGGAATTAATGTCAACAATCACTGGGCCAGAGGGTTCTTCAAATCTAGGTCCTGCAGCCAAACAGGGAGATAGACTCACTCCCAATCTGGAAAACCCACTCTCTTGATTTACTGCAAAGTTTATCAGCCTGTCCTCAGTTGCCTGTTGAAAAACCTGGTCTTACATTGCATTTCTATAAGTGGAAAAACTTCAATCTCTAAAACAGGCCAGACACAGGATTAAAGGGTTTTACAAGAGTGAAAAGAACAATCATTACTTGAACTTCATAACAGTCTTGCACTCCTTACCAGATGGTGAGCTAGGCCCTGAACCTTATGCTAATGCAAAACCCACTGCATGTCACACTGGGTATATCAGCTTGACAATAATTTGTCTGTTACTTTTCT
>NW_018131818.1:0-990 GCF_001952655.1 Monopterus albus
AGGTGGGTAAGATTAGTAAATATGTAAATATATTTGTTAAAAAATAATTATTAGACTGCAATTAGACCAAATGTGAGTATTTTCAATCTTACATCTTTATCTTTGGAAGTCATTTATTTTTTTTTTGTAGATCAGCCCCTTTGCCACCTGTGCTTGTCTCAGTGACAAACCCAAATACCCATCCTTCCTCAGAACAATACCCAGTGACTACTATCAGAGCAGAGCGCTGGCCCAGTTGGTCAAGCACTTTGGTTGGACTTGGGTTGGAGCTATTAGAAGCAATGATGATTATGGCAATAATGGCATTCACAGAAACTGCACAGCAGCTGGGCATCTGTTTGGAGTATTCTGTGTCTTTCTTTAGAACAGATCCTCCAGATAAAATAAAAAATATAATGGACATTATCAAGGCTTCCACCTCCAAGGTGATTGTAGCTTTTGTCTCACACATGGATATGGATGTGCTAATAGATACATTGTCTCACCACAACCTAACTGGGTACCAGTGGGTTGGAAGTGAGAGTTGGATCTCTGATTCCCAAACTGCTGAAATGGATACACATCACATTCTGGATGGTGCCATAGGCCTGTCCATCCCAAAAGTACATGTCAGTGGCATGAGAGAGTTCATATTAGATGTGATGCCACTTAGTTTACCCAGTAATGAAATGTTTACAGAGTTTTGGGAGACTTTATTTAACTGTAAGTTCAAACAGTCAAACTCATCAGCAGAAAATCAGAGAGAATGTACTGGACATGAAGATCTGACTGGTGTGAAAAACTGCTTCACTGATATGTCACTCATGCCTATATTTAACAATGTCTATAAAGGAGTGTATGCTGTGGCACATGCACTTCATAGTATTCTTGGCTGTAATGAAACATGTAACTACAAGGTGCAACTAGATCCACTCACGGTAAGTTCAACATTAAGTTAATTCTACTTAGGCCACTGCACTGGCAAAAAAAGTGAAAATTAAAAAATAATAA